>NC_056454.1:30980424-31130409 GCF_018296145.1 Oncorhynchus tshawytscha
CCACTGCTCCCCCCCTCCCCACTCCTTCCTTAAAAGGACGCCTGGGCAAATACCTGGTTGACTGGGGTGCCGGCGATGAGGGCCAGGTCCAGGATGTCTTTAGGGGACACCCAGCACCTCTCCTCTGGGCCATAACCCTCCCAGTCAACCAGATACTGGAAACCCCTGCCTCGTGGTCGAACCCCCAGGAGGTGTCTCACCGTGTACGCTGGCTGGCCATCGATGATAAGGGGGGGAGGGCCTAGAAACAGAAGACAAGGGGCAGTCAGACATGGTTTTGACTCTAGACACAGAAAAAGTTGGAGGAATACGGAAGGTTTTGGCAACAGAGGACGAACAGCAGAGAGGCTAATGATCTTGGAGCGGGGAGTGAAGGTCTCGGCTTCCGTGGGTGTAGCCGCGGCACTATAGCGGCGTGCCAGCACCTCAGGCTTGACCTTCTTGAATACCGGTCGGTGCTGTTGAAGCGAAGTGGCCAGGGACTTACTGAACTACCCGGAGAGGTCCGAGGCAATTTCCAAGCCCCCAGGAAGACGTCCCTGGGCAGGCAGAGCTGACTTCAGGCAGTGAGTGTGGCAGGATGGGTTCCAGCCCACGATGGCACAAGTAGCCCAGTCAATGGAGGGATTGTATCGCTGGAGCCAAGAGAATCTCAATACCACAGGAACCTGCAGAGACTCAACCAGCAGGAATTGGATTGTCTTGCTGTGGTTCTCCGACACTCGTAGGTTGACGGGGGTGGTCTGGTGGGTGACCTGGCCTATAGAGCGCCCGTCCAGCGCTTTAACACCATGGGAATGGAGAGGGGTTGAGTAGGATTGCCCAGGTCGGACGCAAGGGTAACATCCATGAGACTCACATCGGCCCACGAGTCAATCAGTACCTGGAGAGACTTGGACTGGTCGCCCCACAGCAAGGTGGCATGGAGAGAGGGGCGAGTAAGGGGAGAATAACAATTATCTTTAAGACCCACCAGTGTACTCACTCCAACGAATGAGCTAGGTCTCTTGAAGGGACAGGTAGATACAAAATGACTGGCAGTACAGCAATACAGAAAACTCTGGGTCTCATGTCTGCGTACACGGTTGAATGGAGACAGCCTAGCTGCATCGGCTCGGGAAGAGGTGAATCGGCAGTCTCCGGAAGCTCTTGGAGGGACTCGGGTAAGCTTGGATTCTCTCAGGGACATAGACACCCGGGTTCATCAGATGCAAGGTGGATCCCTGAGTGAGCGATTGGGACCGCAATCGGTCCTCTTCTCCCTCCTATGTTCCCATAGCCGACCATCGATCCGGATGGTTAAAGCGATGAGTGAGTCGAGATCCGTCGGTAGTTCTCGGGCTGCCAGCTCATCCTTTACCTCCTCCGATAATCTGTGCAGGAACATGTTGAACAGCGCTTCCGGGTTCCAGGTACCCTCTGCTGCTAGCGTGCGGAACTCCACCACATAGTCTGCCGCACTGAGGGCGTCCTGCCGAAACTGGAGTAACTTCCAGGCAGCCTCTCTCCCGGACACCGGAGCCTCGAAAACTTCTCATCTCCGCCACGAATACCTCCAGACTGAGGCAGACTGTTGCTCCCATACCACCGTGGCTCAGGCGAGTGCCCTCCCGGACATCAGCATAATAATGTACACTATCTTCAAGCGGTCCGAGGGGAACGAAAAAGGCTGCAGCTCAAAAACGAGTTAGCACTGGGAGAGAAAGGCCCGTCAGGTTCTGGAATCTCCGTCGTAGCGCCCCGGGGGAGGTAAGCGGGGTTCCCGGGAAACCGGGGTGACGGCGCCGCTACCAGCTGGGTTACTGAGGAGTTGGGAGGTTACCATCATGGTAGGCTGCGTCTTAAGCAACCCACGGAATTGTTCCCACAATGCATCCAAGGCTAGGTCGTGACGTCCGGCCATGTCCTGGAACCCTTCCATCAGATCGCAAAGCAACTCCTTGTGCCTACTAATGGTGGCTCCTTGGGAGGAGATGATGTTGCGGAGCTGGTCCAAGTCTGCTGGGTCAGTCATGGCCAGTTCATACTATCAGGAATCAAGGTAAGACCCAAGTGCAGACTGTGTGAGGTAACAATGTTTATTGTAACAACAGGGGCAGGCAAACAACAGGTCAAGGCAGGCAGGGGTCGATAATCCAGAGTAGAGGCCAAGGTACAGGACGACAGGCAAGCTCAGAGTCAGGTCAGGCAGAGGTTGGTATTCCAGAGCTGGAGCAAAGGCACAGGACTGCAGGCAGGCAGGGTCAGGGACAGGCAGAGTGGTCAGGCGGGTGGGTACAGGGTCAAGACAGGCAAGAGCTGAGCTGAGACACAAAACGCTGGTTGACTTGAACAAACAAGACAAACTGGCCCAGACAGACAGAAAACACAGGTATAAATACCCAGAGGATAAGTGGGGAAGATGGGAGGGGAGGAGGGGATGGAGACAAGCACAAGGACAGGTGGAACAGATCAGGGCGTGACAAGAGCAAAACATGTGTGCGTGTCCGTCCCAGGGACAGAAACAGTGGTTTTGTTTAGGAACATCAGGATTTTTTTATCCCAGAAGACAGTAAACCTATGAGAGTACAATAGATGCAGTGCCTTCAGAAACTATTCAGAACCCTTGACTTATTCCACATTTTGTTGTTTTATAGACGGAACAGATTTTCCTGTGCTTAATTCTATTCTGATTTTTTTAATTGAAAAAACTCCCTCGTCCTTGCCGAATATAAGGACACAATATTATGCCGTCACAGCCCTGCTTGAAAATATGAAGAGTGGTACTCAGTGATGTGTTGGATTTGCCACAAACATAATGCTTTGTATTCAGGACATAAAGTTACATTTTACTTTAGTGCCTTTTGGAAACAATATGCATGTTTTGGAATATTTGTATGATGTACAGGCTTCCTTCTTTTCACTCTGTCATTTATGTTAGTATTGTGGAGTAACTACAATGTTGTTGATCCATCATCAGTTTTCTCCTGTCACAGCCATTAAACTCTGTAACTGTTCTAAAGTCACCATTGGCCTCATGGTGAAATCCCTGAGCAGTTTCCTTCCTCTCCGGCAACTGAGTTGGGTGTATTGATTCACCATCCAAAGTGTAATGAATAACTTCACCATGCTCAAAGGGATATACGATGTCTGCTTTTTACATTTTTACACATTTACCAATAGGTGCCCTTCTTTGCGAGGCATTGGAAAACCTCCCTGGTCTTTGTGGTTGAATCTGTGTTTGAAATTCACTGCTCGACTGAGGGTTCTTACAGATAATTGTATGTGTGGGGTACAAAGATGAGGTAGTCATTCAAAATGGACTGTTTTGGGGAAGTGGCTACGGCATCTAAAAATGGACAAACAGTACTATTGCCGCTTATTTTTCATTTTTCAAACAAAGGTATTTTAAGGGATTATGCGAGCACCCTTCGAACTAAAGCATGCTGACGCCTTTAGCCTAAGGACAAAGGTAAGGGACCATGACAGAGAGAGGGCCAAGGACAGACCCAGTTCCATGTCCAAGTACAAGTCTCGGATCAGAGAAGAGCGTGGGCATAGATATATAATTAGGGTTAGGATTAGGGTCAGGGTTAAGATGTCAGAAGTAAGCGTAAAATGACATCTTGTTCTGAGGACCTATACATTTATAATCAACTCAAATTAAAGCCTTAAATAACATATTTTGATGCAATAAAACAGTAAAACCTTTAAATCTTACAATCTTTTCTCCATCATGTTTACAAGTTATTTACATATTTGAACAGACTGCTGGTTGGTAGATGTGACCGTTGGACTGTTGAAGTTGTTATTGTTGAACCCTTCAGAGGCCTTTGACCTAAAGGCCAGGAATAGAGTCTGAATCTTTCCCAGTCTGTCTGTTGTTCACACGGTCTGTCTTTTCCTATCCTTCAGACCACATCTAAGGCCAGGCTGAGCACAGAGCTGCAGGGAACGTTGAGCCTCTGAAGGATTTCATTGCAATTGAAAAATTCTACATTCAAATTTCACTGGTTCTTCAAGTTTTTCCCAGAGTGGTTCAGTTAGTAGTCTGATCTGATCTGCACAACCCAGAAGCACCACTCCAGAGCAAGTCACACGGCAACCCAGACCATTTTTGATGCAGCTTATAGACAAGCAATGTTTCCATGATGTATGGACCATATTGGCAGCCATTCTGGATGTTCCCATTCATAATGTTCCATTTACTGATGCACATTACTCCCTCTCTCAGAGTTCATCACTTCCACTCCCTCTGTGTTCTACACATGCAACATGGCAGACTGGATCGTCGTCTTAGTTGGACTGGAGAAACTGTCCTGCTCCATCTCTGTCTGTGGTTATACACGTGTGGTGGCGTGTGTGTGTGTGTTGGGGTGTGTGTGCGTGTGCGTATGGGGCAAGTGTGTGTTACTGTAAGGACTAAAGCCCTGCATGGGCTGCATCCCCACAACAGATCCAGGTGTCATGGGGGTCATGGGGGTGGCGGGGTGAGAGCCAGGGGTCATGGGCAGAGACCTGGGAGTCATCAGGGGCACATCGTCAGGGGAGCGTCTCAGGGTCAGGGTGTAGTCTGGTGGACAGGTCAGTCGCAGGGTGTCCACAGTGTTGTAGATGTCCTGTGTGTCCAGCGTGTCAAGAGCCTCCAGCGTGTGGTGTATGTTGTGTGTGTCGTGTATCTCCAGGGTGTTGTGTTGATGCAGGGCCTCAGCCTCCAGCTGCTTCAGAAGCCCCTGTATGTGTGGGGTACAGAGATGAGGTAGTCATTCAAAAATCATGTTAAGCACTATTATTGCACACAGAGTGAGTCCATGCAACTTATTATGTGACTTGTTAAGCACATTTTCAATCTTGAACTTATTTAGGCTTGCCATAACAAAGAGGTTGAATAGTTATTGACTCAAGACATTTCAGCTTTTCATTTTTAATTATTTTGTAAACATTTCTAAAAACATAATTCCACTTTGACATTATGGGGTATTATGTGTAGGCCAGTGACACAACATCTCAATTTAATCTATTTTAAATTCAGGCTGTAACACCAAAAAAATGGAAACAGTCAAGGGGTGTGAATTCTTTCTGAAGGCACTGTATATGAGAAGCATATAAATGGTAAAATACAGATATATTTTATTTAACAAAATGCAGCAGAAAGTTCTCATACAGCAAAGACTCCTTCCATCCGTTTACGCAGAAACTGAAAATAATTATATAAAAAGACATCTTCTAATCTAGCCTATGGTAGCATTTCAAATAAGATTCCTCGTTTCAGATCCACTGTTTCAGCTTTCTTTAAATACAATACAGTATATGATATTATTTAGGTTACGTTCGTGGTTCAAAAAGCTCACAAATGCAGAATATGTGTCGGGACGGAATTCAATCGTAGCGTTTTAGACTTCAGCATGATTGAATTCCGATTTCAGGTCAACTGATCAGTTAAGTTTCTGGGTTAGAAGTCAGCGTTTCGGGTAAGGGGTCTAGGGTATGGGACTAAAATAAGGGTTCATAGACAGGTTGAGGTTAGGATGAGGGTCGAGGTTAGGATGTGGATCAGGGTTAGAAGTCAGGGTCAGTGGTTACAGGTCAGGGGTTAAGGCGTCCGCATGCTTCCAGAACAGTTCAGAACAGTTTGTACATATATTATAACAACACATTGCAATGTTTTTGTTTGTTTTGGACTTTGGCAAGGGTTTTTTCAACTGTTCAGGCACACTAAATGTTTTTCGCGAGGCAAGCCGAAGTCTACGCCCCCTCGTCGGAATTGTTCAATGAAGTGCCTGTTGTCATTCAACTCGAAACAACTCGTTCTGATGCAGATTTTTTTCACTTGAGAAATACTGTACCATACATCTTAGTTAGGTGTCAAATTGCGTGAATTAGATCTCCTTGACAAAAAACGTCAAAATTAATTAAAGATTTCTTGACTATTTTGGGGAAGTGGCTACGTCATCTGAAAAAATGGACAGACAGTACTATTGCCGCTTATTTTTCATTTTTCAAACAAAGGTATTTTAAGGGATTATGCGAGCACCCTCATTCGAACTAAAGCATGCTGACGCCTTTAGCCTAAGGACAAAGGTAAGGGACCATGACAGAGAGAGGGCCAAGGACAGACCCAGTTCCATGTCCAAGTACAAGTCTCGGATCAGAGAAGAGCGTGGGCATAGATATATAATTAGGGTTAGGATTAGGGTCAGGGTTAAGATGTCAGAAGTAAGCGTAAAATGACATCTTGTTCTGAGGACCTATACATTTATAATCAACTCAAATTAAAGCCTTAAATAACATATTTTGATGCAATAAAACAGTAAAACCTTTAAATCTTACAATCTTTTCTCCATCATGTTTACAAGTTATTTACATATTTGAACAGACTGCTGGTTGGTAGATGTGACCTTTGGACTGTTGAAGTTGTTATTGTTAAACCCTTCAGAGGCCTTTGACCTAAAGGCCAGGAATAGAGTCTGAATCTTTCCCAGTCTGTCTGTTGTTCACACTGTCTGTCTTTTCCTATCCTTCAGACCACATCTATGGCCAGGCTGAGCACAGAGCTGCAGGGAACGTTGAGCCTCTGAAGGATTTCATTGCAATTGAAAAATTCTACATTCAAATTTCACTGGTTCTTCAAGTTTTTCCCAGAGTGGTTCAGTTAGTAGTCTGATCTGATCTGCACAACCCAGAAGCACCACTCCAGAGCAAGTCACACGGCAACCCAGACCATTTTTGATGCAGCTTATAGACAAGCAATGTTTCCATGATGTATGGACCATATTGGCAGCCATTCTGGATGTTCCCATTCATAATGTTCCATTTACTGATGCACATTACTCCCTCTCTCAGAGTTCATCACTTCCACTCCCTCTGTGTTCTACACATGCAACATGGCAGACTGGATCGTCGTCTTAGTTGGACTGGAGAAACTGTCCTGCTCTATCTCTGTCTGTGGTTATACGCGTGTGGTGGCGTGTGTGTGTGTGTTGGGGTGTGTGTGCGTGTGCGTATGGGGCAAGTGTGTGTTACTGTAAGGACTAAAGCCCTGCATGGGCTGCATCCCCACAACAGATCCAGGTGTCATGGGGGTCATGGGGGTGGTGGGGTGAGAGCCAGGGGTCATGGGCAGAGACCTGGGAGTCATCAGGGGCACATCGTCAGGGGAGCGTCTCAGGGTCAGGGTGTAGTCTGGTGGACAGGTCAGTCGCAGGGTGTCCAGAGTGTTGTAGATGTCCTGTGTGTCCAGCGTGTCAAGAGCCTCCAGCGTGTGGTGTATGTTGTGTGTGTCGTGTATCTCCAGGGTGTTGTGTTGATGCAGGGCCTCAGCCTCCAGCTGCTTCAGAAGCCCCTCCCCCTGCAGCTGGTGTGTGATGTCAGCATTGATGATATCATGGCGTGGAGGTGGGCGTGGCGGCCTGCGATGTTCCATCTTGCGCTTGTCTTTCTTGTAGAGCAGAGCAGCAAAGGCCAGGATGTTGAGGAAGAGGAGTGAGGCTCCCACTGCGATGGTAACGCTCAGCTCAGTGGAGTAGTCCTCCATGACGGGGTGGGGGACCTGCAGCTCCTCCCCCTGCAGTGCCGGAGCCTGGGGCGTGGACGGGGGGTTGGGGTGGCGCGTGCTTCCCAAGCCCAGGCCTTTAGACAGCCGCTTGGTGTAGGAGTGAGGAGTTGTGTCCTGGGGAGGGCTGTGGGTTGCAGAGGACACGTACTGCAGCAACTCGTTGATGTTGTGGAGGTGGGGAACCAGCTGCAGCCAGAACGCTGTCTTGGTGGCTCTGGAGGTAGAGAAAAGTTTTTTGTTTTGCAGCAGAATCATCATCCATAAAAAGAAAAACTACATTTCACAAGGAATCTGACAAAATATACCCAATAACATAAGATAACATCATACATTATAAATTATAGTTATTATACATTAAACAGATAGAAGGGGGAAGTGGCAAGTGCTGCTAGCATGAAGTGCTAATAGTGCAAAGTGGTTCATTATACATTATTTAACAAGATATGGCAGCAGCAAGAAAAGCAGGCAGGGAAACATCTACGTGTAATGGTCTGTGATGATCTGATATACCTGTAGTGGTCTGTGATGATCTGATCTACATGTAGTGGTCTGTAATGGTCTGTGATGATCTGATCTACCTGTAGTGGTCTGTAATGGTCTGTGGTGATCTGTGATGATCTGATCTAGCTGTAGTGGTCTGTGATAATTTGATCTACCTGTAGTGGTCTGTGATGATCTGATCTACATGTAGTTGTCTGTAATGGTCTGTGATGATCTGATCTACCTGTAGTGGTCTGCAATGGTCTGTGGTGATCTGTGATGATCTGATCTACCTGTAGTGGTCTGTGATAATTTGATCAACCTGTAGTGGTCTGTGATTATTGTATCTACCTGTAGTGGTCTGTAATGGTCTGTGATTATCGTATCTACCTGTAGTGGTCTCTGACGCGTGGCTTCAGGCCGATGTGCAGGTAAAGCTGTTCCTTGGGGGTATACTTGGCCCAGGCCACCTCCTCAAAGCGGTTGGGTTTGGTGTGGATGAACTTGGTGTCCTGGGGCACTGGCTGGTTAGGATCTCTGAGACAGAGAAGAAAAACACAGTCAGGAAAAGTTATCTTAAAGGTTAATCATAGTTACTTTACCATTCATTAGAGGAAAGTAAGAGATGTTTCTTAGAGAAAGAGTTATACAAAACATTTATCTCACCCTGTCTTGGCGAAGTTGGTCCAGTATGTCATGACCACGGCGCTGAGCATCACGTCGTTTTTAGAGAAGTTACAGTTGAAGAGGTCCGTGGGTCCGATCAGCGGCAGACCGAACACATACGGCACCTCATCTCCATGGGCGGAGTCAGCCCAGGCGGGTGACACGTCACTCTGACAGTGGTGGTAGAAGGAGTAGAAGTATGTTGGTGATCCATACTGGGCGTGGAGGTCTGCTGTGGCCACTGCCGGCGCCACCCACTGGTGATCAGTGAACAGAGCGACTAGCGTCTTCCGCCGGGTTTCAGGGTTCTCCCGGTCGGCCCAGTCTGTGTACATGAACTTGATGCTCTCTCTCAACGTGTCCTACCGCAAGGATAAAAAATACCTTGTCAATAAAGCACATGGGAGCATAGATGGATTGCAGTAGGCAGAGTCTATTTTTACTTTTTGCTGAACATATTCTTTGCCCTCCAGCAACTGCATAGAAGCACTGGATGTGGATAGACATTTTCCTGCAGCCTACCTTCCCCTCCGGGTAGCCGTAGAGACTGTCCACGAAGTCTGACACGGCAAAGTCAAAATCGTCGCCGGAGACGCCATCCTCCCCATTGACCATCCCGTCAACAAATTTAAGCCCCTCCCCCTGGTTCACACCCAGCATGATGTCATAGTTGAGGAACTCCCCCTGTGTGTGAAGAACAGGGTTGTCAATAACAATATTATGCAATATTATGCGCAACAGAACATTGTACTGTCTACACTTGGTTTGTTGTTTATATTAAAACATTTTCATTAAAACGATTTTAATCCGAACTAAAGTTTTGTTGCTAAGGATTCCACGACACGGTTAACCTTTACGGCTGGGACTGCAAGTTTGTGTTCATTTTTTTGCGTGGATTCCGCGAGTGCTAGCTGGCTGTACTACAGACACCTGCCGTTGTCGTGGGAAAGACTCATTGTTATCTTTTCGTAAAACAACTGGTTGCAGTAAAGAGCCAATCAGGATACCAAGCAGATCCTGAGGGAAATCGACAGGTACCAACAGCTTTAAGATATGGAGGAACAACATACTCCATCATGGAAAGATCCGACCACCTCACAAAATAACTTTAACCAGACAAAAAAAGAAAAACAGATTAATCACGGACGATTTACCATTGAGGTAGAGGCTAGTGCTCTGGCTGGAATCCATGCAACACTGGAAAAGTTGTGTGAGGATGTAGCAGGTCTGAGGGGGAGTTTGGACTTCTGCCAGAGTGAAATTCTCACGCACCAAAGAGAGAAAAAAAGACACTCACAGCCAAGGTAAAAATCCAGGATTCCGACATGGATTGTCTACTCAGGAAAAACAGGGTGATGAAGGAGTCACTAGTAGACATACAAAGTCGTAGCATGCATGAAAATCTTTTTTTTTTCTGGGATTCCTGAGGACGCATCCAATAATCCAGGCGCGATCAGAACATTCATGCAATCCGACTTGAAACTTACTACAGAGACTGTAAACAAGGTGGCTTTCCACGGAGTACACAGACTTGGAGCTCAGAGTGACAAGACCAAGGGTCCCCAACCGATCATTTGAACACTACCTACAAAAGGAGCTGCTCAAAAGCAGGGGAAGGGAGCTTAAAGGGACCAAATTCGGTCTCAATTACCAATTTCCAAGGGAGATAAACGAACGTCGTAAGAGACTGTATCCGGTACAAAGACAACAAAGGGAGGATGGTAGGCGTGCCTTTATCATTGTGAACAAACTCTTTATAGATGTACAGCTATTCCCAGACAGCTCCATAACCCCGTGGCTGTACTAAATTCTACAGGGCCTTCAGGTTTCGAAAAAAAGAAGGTATGGAAACTGTAAAAATACCAGAACATTATGAAGTGGATATGAACTCACACATACTCAATTACATGATTGCTTACACATAGGGATTTATACATACATACACACACACACACACACACACACACACACCTGATCCTGCTCTCCCTTTCTCTCCTCCATTTTTTTTAAACCTTTATTTAACTAGGCAAGTCAGTTAGGAACAAATTCTTATTTTCAATGACAGCCTAGGAACAGTGGGTTAACTGCCTGTTCAGAATGACAGATTTGTACCTTGTCAGCTCGGGATTTGAACCTTGTCAGCTCAGGGATTTGAACTTGCATCCTTTTGGTTACTAGTCCAACGCTCTAAGCACTAGGCTACCCTGCCGCCCCATTAATATGTTTATTGTTAGTCTATCATTTTTATGTATTTGTCTACAAGTTTATTTGTTAACAACAAGCAAGGGGAAGATATCAGAATAGGGGCATTGGGGAATAATAACATATTGTACGGAACACATTTGTACTGTAGCGAAGCCGTCTCTAGAGTAATGCAAGGTCTTTTTCATGATCATGTGAAACGTCAATCGCTATGGAAATGCTAGGATGTGTTTTTCAATTATGTTAAAGATAATTATGATGCAACTATGATGGTGATACGATATGGATTACAATTATCATCATGAATATTAAGGCTCTACGCACTACATGTTACACACATAGACACTCAACCATGCAAATTGGCAGAGTTATTATTTATTTGGGACAACACACATTATAGTCTTACACTTATACAGACATCGTACACACTCATTATATCACATTCAATATCATACACATCAGATTCAGATTTGCTACACACATAATATCTTGTCTCAATGTTCTAACATCTGTGGCATTGGCTCACAGGCAAACAGGCAAGGGAATAAAACAATATTGCTAGAACCTATTTCTTGAATTCTAAATAATCAGACATTTGAAAGCTCTAGTTTTGACCTTCATAATACCTCTGATGGCAGTAACTTTACAATCACTAATTATGGTCAATTTAGACTGAGAATAGTATCTAGTTATGGTAAGGGGTGAAATAAGTATAGCCAGTTATAATTGTAATGGTTTAGCAGATTATAAAAAAAGAAGATCAGTCTTTACATGGCTAAAATGAAAAGGAATATAACATATACTGTTTACAGGAAACTCACTCTACATCCTTAGATGAAGTTGTGTGGAAAAAAGGAATGGGGTGGTGAAATAATTTTCTGTCATGGACAAAGGAACTCAAAAGGTGTGATGATATTAATTAACAAAAATTTCGATCTGAATGTGCAAATAGTCATGATTCGCAAGTGGATGAAAAATAGATTTGGCTCATTAATCTATATGATCCAAACCAGGATGATCCACACTTCATCGAAAACATTTATACCAATTTATTGAACTTACAGGCAACAAATGATCTAATCATTATGGTAGGAGACTATAACACAGTGTTAAGTACCTCAATGGACCGTAAAGGTAATCACTCTACAAACTATCATCACAGGGCCTTTAAGGAAATCGCAAAAATTATGGACACATTAGAAATAGTGGATATTTGGAGACTAAAAAACCCAGACCTAGTGAGATATACATGGAAGAGACTTAATCAAGCTAGTCGTCTGGACTACTTTCTTGTCTCTTTCTCTCTTGCATCAAAGGTTAAAATAGTTTTAATAGGAGACAGAATGCAATCGGATCATCATCTAATTGGCATTCACATAACTCTTATAGATTTTCAACATGGATGGGGATATTGGAAATTTAATAATCTACAAAATTGCTTCCAACACTCTACTCAGCAAACTGGATGCAGTTTATCACAGTGCCATCCGTTTTGTCACTAAAGCACCTTATACCACCCACCACTGCGACTTGTATGCTCTATGTATGCTCTGCCTGTGACTGGAACGAATTGCAAAAATCGCTGAAGTTGGAGACTTTTATCTCCCTCACCAACTTCAAACATCTGCTATCTGAGCAGCTAACCGATCGCTGCAGCTGTACGTAGTCTATCGGTAAATAGCCCACCCATTTTTACCTACCTCATCCCCATACTGTTTTTATTTATTTACTTTTCTGCTCTTTTGCACACCAATATCTCTACCTGTACATGACCATCTGATCATTTATCACTCCAGTGTTAATCTGCAAAATTGTAATTATTCGCCTACCTCCTCATGCCTTTTGCACACAATGTATATTGACTCCCCTTTTTTTCTACTGTGTTATTGACTTGTTAATTGTTTACTCCATGTGTAACTCTGTGTTGTCTGTTCACACTGATATGCTTTATCTTGGCCAGGTCGCAGTTGCAAATGAGAACTTGTTCTCAACTAGCCTACCTGGTTAAATAAAGGTGAAATAAAATAAATAAATAAATAAAAAAAGTTTACTGGAGAACAACTTATTTTTAACTAAGACAAAATCATTTATAACTGAACCTATAATATAGGTTCAGCAAATCCCCTTATTGTTTGGGATACCTTTAAATGTACCTTCAGGGGTCATTCAATTCAATATTCATCAATAATAACAAAGCAGTTTCTGGCTAAAGAGACAAGACTAACAAGGGAAATCCATGAACTAATAGTACAGGTAGATAGCAATAAAAACGATACTACAGAGATACAAAATAAGTTAGAGGAAAAACAAAAAGAACTTGAGGAACTTATTCAAGAACGATCTAATGTAATCTATTACAAAAATAAAGCAAACTGGATGGAATATGGACAAAATTCTTCCTGAATCTCCAATACAGGAACGCTAACAAAAAATAATTTGCAGAAACTCGTTACTGAAGACAGAGTCATCTATGTTTCATCTATGTGATATTTTAAAAGAGGAAGATAATTATTTTAGGCAGATGTTCTCTTTTCCGTCTCATCCTTTCTCACTGAATGAAGATTATGGTAAGGAATTCTTCCCAAATAACATAAAAAATGGAAAATTAACAAATGTACAGAAAGATCAGTGAGAAGACCAAATTACAGAGAAATACCTTTTGAGGCTATTAAATCCTTTCAGTCTGGAAAAACCCCAGGGCTTGATGGCATACCGGTAGAGGTATATCAAGTATTTTTTGATATACTAAAATCTCCATTGTTAGATTGTTTTAACTACTCCTATGGAAATGGTAGTCTGTCAGGTACTCAGCAGGAAGGTCTGATTTCTCTATTATTAAAACAAGACCCAGATGGCAGATATGGGTCTTTTCCAGTCTATCTAAAAAACTGGAGGCCCCTAACACTTCAATGTTGTAATGCAAAAATACTAGCAAAATGCATGGCACTCAGAATTAAAAACGGTTTTAACAGGTATTGTTCATCCTGATCAGACAGGTTTTTTACATGGATGATACATTGATGATAATATACAACAACTACTAGAAATAATAGAACATCATGAAACATATAATAAGCCAGGAATGGTATTTATAGCGGATTTTGAAAAGGCATTTGATAAAGTAGGACTGGATTTTATTTTTAACGGCTACTTCTCAGAGAGTTTTGAATTGTCAAACAAGGGTGTCCGCTGTCACCATATCTATTCGTTGTGGCCATCGAAATAGCTATTAAAAGCAGATCCAATAACAACATTAGAGGATTCGAAATCCAAGGCTTGAAAACAAAGGTGTTCATGTATGCTGATGACTCAAGTTTTATATTAAGTCCGCAAGCTAGATCCCTGCAATGTCTCATTGAAGATAACTTTTCTGTACTCTCTGGACTAAAACCTAATTATGACAAGTGTGCAATATTACGTATTGGATCCTTAAAAAATATAACTTTTACATTACCCTGCAGTTTACCTATAAAATGGCCTGATGGTGAAGTAGACATACTCGGTATTCATATCACAACATATATAAATAAGCTCTCCACAATGAATTTCAATAGAAAACTTGTAAAAAAAAATAGACAAGCTCCTGCAACCATGGAGAGGTTGTACCTGTCTATTTATGGAAAAATTGCCCTGATTAACTCCATAGTCATATCTCAGTTTACTCACTTACTTATGGCGCTGCCTACTCCTGAGGATTCGTTTTTCAAATCATATGAGCAAAAACTATTTTGCTTTATCTGGGATGCTAAACCAGATAAAATATAACATGCCTATCTATATAATGAATATGAATTGGGTGGGTTGAGATTATAAAATATAAAAGCTGTCACGCCCTGACCATAGAGAGCTTTTTATTCTCTATGTTGGTTAGGTCAGGGTGTGACTAGGGTGGGTTATCTAGGTTATTATATATCTATGTTGGCATGGTATGGTTCCCAATCAGAGGCAGCTGTTTAGCTTTGTCTCTGATTGGGGATCATATTTAGGCAGCCATTTCCCCATTGTGCTTTGTGGGATCTGGTCTATGTATAGTTGCCTGTGAGCACTACATTAGCTTCACGTTTCGTTTTTGCGCTTTACTGTTTTCTGTGTGTTTGACTTCTAATAAAAGATGATGGAACCATACCACGCTGCATTTTGGTCCGATTCATACAACAACAATCGTGACAAAAGCACTAAACCTCTCTCTAAAAGCTTCACTCAAAAGTTCATTCATTCAAAAGTTTTATTTGAACCCTAAATGGTTCTCAAGTAGATTACTAAGAAAAGCTCAACCATTGTTAAAAAATTGCCTTTTTGCCTTTGTATAGATTGAGAGCCATGTCTCATTTTCAATTAATTGAAAATAATACTTTTTTCAAAGTTTCTCTCTTTTTCAAACAATCATTGCAGAGCTGGCTACAATTTCAATTTCATCCCCCTGAAAAGATAGAACAAATATAATGGCTGAACTCAAATGTGCTGGTTGATAAAATACCTGTATTTATGGGAAAGATATTTGAAAAGGGTATTTTGTTCTTAAATGATATTGTAAATTGGAATGGGAGAGTTATGTCCTTAAATCAAAATGCATATTAATTACTTAAAAATCATACAATGTGATTTTCTGGATTTTTGTTTTAGATTCCGTCTCTCACAGTTGAAGTGTACCTATGATAAAAAATGACAGACCTCTACATGCTTTGTAAGTAGGAAAACCTGCAAAATCAGCAGTGTATCAAATACTTGTTCTCCCCACTGTATATATACAGTGCCTTGGGAAAGTATTCGGCCCCCTTGAACTTTGCGACCTTTTGCCACATTTCAGGCTTCAAACATAAAGATATAAAACTGTATTTTTTTGTGAAGAATCAACAACATTGTGGGACACAATCATGAAGTGGAACGACATTTATTGGATATTTCAAACTTTTTTAACAAATCAAAAACTGAAAAATTGGGCGTGCAAAATTATTCAGCCCCCTTAAGTTTAATACTCTGTAGCGCCACCTTTTGCTGCGATTACAGCTGTAAGTCGCTTGGGGTATGTCTCTATCAGTTTTGCACATCGAGAGACTGAAATTTTTTCCCATTCCTCCTTGCAAAACAGCTCGAGCTCAGTGAGGTTGGATGGAGAGCATTTGTGAACAGCAGTTTTCAGTTCTTTCCACAGATTCTCGATTGGATTCAGGTCTGGACTTTGACTTGGCCATTCTAACACCTGGATATGTTTATTTTTGAACCATTCCATTGTAGATTTTGCTTTATGTTTTGGATCATTGTCTTGTTGGAAGACAAATCTCCGTCCCAGTCTCAGGTCTTTTGCAGACTCCATCAGGTTTTCTTCCAGAATGGTCCTGTATTTGGCTCCATCCATCTTCCCATCAATTTTAACCATCTTCCCTGTCCCTGCTGAAGAAAAGCAGGCCCAAACCATGATGCTGCCACCACCATGTTTGACAGTGGGGATGGTGTGTTCAGGATGATGAGCTGTGTTGCTTTTACGCCAAACATAACGTTTTGCATTGTTGCCAAAAAGTTCAATTTTGGTTTCATCTGACCAGAGCACCTTCTTCCACATGTTTGGTGTGTCTCCCAGGTGGCTTGTGGCAAACTTTAAACAACACTTTTTATGGATATCTTTAAGAAATGGCTTTCTTCTTGCCACTCTTCCATAAAGGCCAGATTTGTGCAATATACGACTGATTGTTGTCCTATGGACAGAGTCTCCCACCTCAGCTGTAGATCTCTGCAGTTCATCCAGAGTGATCATGGGCCTCTTGGCTGCATCTCTGATCAGTCTTCTCCTTGTATGAGCTGAAAGTTTAGAGGGACGGCCAGGTCTTGGTAGATTTGCAGTGGTCTGATAATCCTTCCATTTCAATATTATCGCTTGCACAGTACTCCTTGGGATGTTTAAAGCTTGGGAAATCTTTTTGTATCCAAATCCGGCTTTACACTTCTCCACAACAGTATCTCGGACCTGCCTGGTGTGTTCCTTGTTCTTCATGATGCTCTCTGCGCTTTTAACGGACCTCTGAGACTATCACAGTGCAGGTGCATTTATACGGAGACTTGATTACACACAGGTGGATTGTATTTATCATCATTAGTCATTTAGGTCAACATTGGATCATTCAGAGATCCTCACTGAACTTCTGGAGAGAGTTTGCTGCACTGAAAGTAAAGGGGCTGAATAATTTTGCACGCCCAATTTTTCAGTTTTTGATTTGTTAAAAAAGTTTGAAATATCCAATAAATGTCGTTCCACTTCATGATTGTGTCCCACTTGTTGTTGATTCTTCACAAAAAAATACAGTTTTATATCTTTATGTTTGAAGCCTGAAATGTGGCAAAAGGTCGCAAAGTTCAAGGGGGCCGAATACTTTCGCAAGGCACTGTATATATATAATATATATATATAATGCATCCTTAACCCTCATCTCAGAACCCAAAATGAAATCTTGCCAAAACGAATAAACCATATAACTTGTAATACATGTATAATCTACACTGAGTAATATACACAACATTAAAAACAACTTCTCTTTACAAGACATAGACTGACCAGGTGAATCCAGGTGACAGCTCTGATCCCTTATTGATATCACTTTAATCCACTTCAATCAGTGTAGATGTGTATGAGTGCCATTCAAAGGGGGAATGGGCAAGACAAAAGATGCCTTTGAACAGGGTATGGTAGTAGGTGCCAGGCGCACCGGTTTGTGTCAAGAACTGCAACTGCTCAACGGTTTCCTGTGTGTATCAAGATGCAACTCAGTATTAGGAAGGTGTTCTTAATGTTTGGTATACACAGTGTATATAAACCATAGAGTGTGTTATATTTTCTCACCTGCTCCATGAGTATCTGGGGGTCATCAGGGATGACATCACCGTCGATGACAGGTCCGAAGGCGGTGTGGTATTTAGCTGGGGTGATGTTCTGTTCCAGCAGCTCCTGGTAGGTCTTCCCCTGCAGACAGACGATCAGCTCTGATGAGTCCTCCAGGCTGCAGCCCACCTTGTCCCCCAGCAGCTTTGCATACTTCCCTGGCTGGTAGTTGACCGCCCAGCTGGACAGGGCTGTCCCACTCTGGATGATCGCCTTCTGGAACAGATCTGATACACAGCATGCTGACAGAGGTTAGAGTTCAGAGTTTATAGGTCAGGAATTGGAGGTGACTCTTTGAGAAATGTGACGAGGCTGACAGAAGTTAAGAGGTCAAGGGTAAGGGTTCAGAGGTTGGGTTCAGGGGTAAGAGGTTACTTACCCTCAGAGTAGTGGGACAGAGTTAGCAGGCTGACACAGGAGGCTCCAGCCCCAGAGCCAAACACAGTGACTCTGTCTGGGTCTCCGCTGAATGCAGCAATGTTCTCCTTCACCCAGCGCAGAGCCTGGATCTGGTCCAACAGACCATAGTTGCCTTTAGCTGCCTGGTCACCCGTACTGAGGAAACCTGAAGAAATAACACATAAAAATACACAAAAATATAAAAGGAAAGTCTAGTAAATATCAAAAGTAAAATTATATTTAAAAATAACACATCAAACAGGAATATCATATTTAAAAATAATTTTCATCAATGATATGAACAGCAGGATGTAAATATGGGCTAGGAACTAAAGGGAAACACTAGGTTTTATTCCTTACAGGGACTACATGTAGTCGGCTCACTAGGGATTGGCTACTACGGCAGATACTTATGAATCTCTCATTAATGATTTTAATAAATCAATAATAACAAGTATTACAGTATGCTGTTACAACCTAAGCCTAACCCAGTATGTGGCTGCAGTTGTGAAGCCTTACTGTAGACAATATTCATTGTCTTAACACAAGAAAAAACTTGGTGAGATTGACAGACATGTTTTGCAGTGTAGCCAAACCCTGAGGACTCAGTGACTAATGATGTCATGTGACCATGGCTCACCACCCTCAGTCAGACCTGGGGTAGACCTGGGACACCAGAACATCTGTGTGTCACTGAACACATGCACAGATGCAAAATGAGTGTGTCACTAATTCACACACCACACTAGGGACATGAGTGTGTCACTAACAGACATATACATGATGAGCTGGAGCGTGTAGGTGTCACTGAGGGCTGTGCCACAAGATACATGTGACCTTAAATGATCATGTCAGATCACTTCAACCCTCCTCTCCCCACCATCCTCTTCCCCTTTCCTCCACCTCCCTTCTTCCTCCTCCTCCCCTCCCCCTTTTCCTCATCCTCCACTCCCATCTTTTCCTCCTCCTCCTCTTTTCCTCCTCCTCCCCTCCCTGTCTTTCCTCCTCCCTCCACTCCTCTCTTTTCCTCCTCCTCCCATCCCCTTTTCCTCCTCCCCTCCCCTCTTTTCCTCCTCCGCCCCTCTTTTCCTCGTCCTCCCCTCCCCTCTTTTCCTCCTCCGCCCCTCTTTTCCTCCTCCGCCCTCTTTTCCTCCTCCTCCCCTCCCCTCTTTTCCTCCTCCTCCACTCCCCTCTTTTGCTCCTCCTCCTCCTCCCCCTCTTTTCCTCCTCCTCCACTCCCCTCTTTTCCTCCTCCTCCTCCCCCTCTTTTCTTCCTCCTCCCCTCCCCTCTTTTCCTCCTCCGCCCCTCTTTTCCTCCTCCCCCTCTTTTCTTCCTCCTCCCCTCCCCTCTTTTCCTCCTCCGCCCCTCTTTTCCTCCTCCCCTCCTTTCCTCCTCCTCTCCTCCCCTCCCCTCTTTTCCTCCTCCTCCCCTCCCCTCTTTTCCTCCTCCTCCTCCTCCCCTTCTTTTCCTCCTCCTCCACTCCCCTCTTTTCCTCATCCTCCCCTCCCCCTCTTTTCCTCCTCCTCCCCCTCCCCTCTTTTCCTCCTCCGCCCCTCTTTTCCTCCTCCGCCCCTCCTTTCCTCCTTCTCCCACTCTTTTCTTCCTCCTCCCCCTCTTTTCCTCCTCCCTCTCCCCTCTTTTCCTCCGCCCCTCTTTTCCTCCTCCTCCCCGCCCCCTCTTTTCCTCCGCCCCTCTTTTCCTCCTCCTCCCCCCCCTCTTTTCCTCCGCCCCTCTTTCCTCCTCCTCCCCTCCCCCTCTTTTCCTCTGCCCCTCTTTTCTCTCCTCCTCCCCTCCCCTCCTTACCTCCTCTGCCCCTCTTTTCCTCCTCCTCCCCCCTCCTCCCCCCTCTTTTCCTCTGCCCCTCTTTTCCTCCTCCTCCACTCCCCTTTTCCTCCTCCTCCACTCCAATCTTTCCTCCTCCTCCACTCCCTCACTACCTCTTTCAGTTTATATTTTCCTCCTCACTCCTCTCTCCCCCTTCCCTCACCCTCTCTCCCATTCCCTTCACCTTCTTGCCTCTCACCCTGCCTCTCTTCTCTCTCTCCTCTACTCTCTCACCCCTACTTCTCCTCTCTCATCCTTCTCTCATAAGCTTAATTGAACTCCACCTACTGTGAGCCATAAACACAGAGCTGATGGCTCCCCTCTAACCAGGCGTAAACACACACACACACACACAAACACACACACACACACACAAGAGATGAATCTGGCTGTGTACAGGCTTGCTAGATTTCCAGTGTTAACACAGAAATGTGACATTTCAACCAGTGAGAGAGTAACAGAAAGGTGATTAGGCAGAATTTAACGATGATGATGATGATGATCACAACGACGTGATGATGGTGATGATGACGACAATGATGATGATGATGAAAGTGACTAACCCAGTACTCCCAGTCTGTAGTTGATTGTGATGACGATGACATTTCCATAGCTAGCCAGGACACTGCCGTCCATCATGCTGCCGCTCCCCTCTGAGTAGGAACCTCCGTGGACATACACCATCACCGGCCGCAGACCGCCCTCATCATGGATGTCTGGAAACACACACACAAGCCATATTTTCAGAGCGCTAAACAGCTCTTGCAGATAGCAAAGAAACATGTGGGTGCATGCATAATATAAGTTGAGGTTGATGCAGTGCATTGGTGTGTGTGTTTGTACATACTACATACCTTCCTCAGTAGGGACGTATATATTGAGGTAGAGACAGTCTTCACTCTGCTGTGCCAGGTATGCGCTGGCTATGTCCAGGTTGGCAGAGTACCAGAGAGGTAACATCTCTGTCAGCAAGCTGTGTTCCTCTACAGGCTGGGGGCAGACGGGGGAGAACTGGGTGGCGTTTCTCACCCCCGGCCAGGACAGGGGGGGCTCAGGGGGCTGGAAGCGTCTCTCCCCGGTGGGGGGGCGGGCGTAGGGGACCCCCAGGTACTGGACCACAGGGCCCAGCAGGTCAGAGGGCATGGGGGTCAACTGACCCCTCAGTCTGCCCTGGGACGTGGTGATGACTGACTGGCTAGCAGCAGGGGGGAGGGACAGGATAAGGGAGAGGAAAGGGGGGAGGATGCCCCTCAGTTTGGACAGGGACAGGAGCATGGAGAGGACACACAGTAGAGAGGAGGGGAGAAAGAGGAGAGGGATGGGGGGAGTCGGGGGAGACATGTGGGAGGGACGGTGGGAATGTTGGTGTTTGGTTTAGATCAGGACTCCGACTGTGAGTCTAGCACACACTCAAACAGCGATGGTCTCAGAATATGTCTTTCTCCTCCCTGGGTCAGCCACTCACCTCCCAGTTCTCTCCACACAGTCACACTGCTCTGCCTGGAGGGAGAAAGATAGAGACAGACAAAGATGGAAAGACAAACCTTGAATTACAGTGGGGCAAAAAAGTATTTAGTCAGCCACCAATTGTGCAGGTTCTCCCACTTAAAAAGACAAGAGAGGCCTGTAATTTTCATCATAGGTACACTTCAACTATGACAGACAAAATGAGAAAAAAAAATCCAGAAAATCACATTGTAGGATTTTTTATGAATTTATTTGCAAATTATGGTGGAAAATAAGTATTTAGTCACCTACAAACAAGCAAGATTTCTGGCTCTCACAGACCTGTAACTTCTTCTTTAAGAGGCTCCTCTGTCCTCCACTCGTTACCTGTATTAATGGCACCTGTTTGAACTTGTTATCAGTATAAAAGACACCTGTCCACAACCTCAAACAGTCACACTCCAAACTCCACTATGGCCCAGACCAAAGAGCTGTCAAAGGACAGAATTGTAAAAAAATTGTAGACGTGCACCAGGCTGGGAAGACTGAATCTGCAAAAGGTAAGCAGCTTGGTTTGAAGAAATCAACTGTGGGAGCAATTATTAGGAAATGGAAGACATACAAGACCACTGATAATCTCCCTCGATCTCCATGCAAGATCTCACCCCGTGGGGTCAAAATGATCACAAGAAGAGAGTGAGCAAAAATCCCAGAACCACACGGGGGGACCTAGTGAATGACCTGCAGAGAGCTGGGACCAAAGTAACAAAGCCTACCATCAGTAACACACTACGCCGCCAGGGACTTAAATCATGCAGTACCAGACGTGTCCCCCTGCTTAAGCCAGTACATGTCCAGGCCCGTCTGAAGTTTACTAGAGAGCATTTGGATGATCCAAAAGAAGATTGGGAGAATGTCATATGGTCAGATGAAACCAAAATATAACTTTTTGGTAAAAACTCAACTCGTCGTGTTTAGAGGACAAAGAATGCTGAGTTGCATCCAAAGAACACCATACCTACTGTGAAGCATGGGGTGGAAACATCATGCTTTGGGGCTGTTTTTCTGCAAAGGGACCAGGACGACTGATCCGTGTAAAGGAAAGAATGAATGGGGCCATGTATTGTGAGATTTTGAGTGAAAACCTCCTTCCATCAGCAAGGGCATTGAAGATGAAATGTGGCTGGGTCTTTCAGCATGACAATGATCCCAAACACACCGCCCGGGCAACGAAGGAGTGGCTTCGTAAGAAGCATTTTAAGGTCCTGGAGTGGCCTAGCCAGTCTCCAGATCTCAACCCCATAGAAAATCTTTGGAGGGAGTTGAAAGTCCGTGTTGCCCAGCAACAGCCCCAAAACATCACTGCTCTAGAGGAGATCTGCATGGAGGAATGGGCCAAAATACCAGCAACAGTGTGTGAAAACCTTGTGAAGACTTACAGAAAACGTTTGACCTCTGTCATTGCCAACAAAGGGTATATAACAAAGTATTGATGTAAACTTTTGTTATTGACCAAATGCTTATTTTCCACCATAATTTGCAAACAAATTCATTAAAAATCCTACAATGTGATTTTCTGGATTTTTTTCGCTCAATTTGTCTGTCATAGTTGAAGTGTAGCTATGATGAAAATTACAGACCTCTCTCATCTCTTTAAGTGGGAGAACTTGCACAATTGGTGGCTGACCAAATACTTTTTTGCCCCACTGAATATATCCAGTTGAAGTCTGAAGTTTACATACACCTTAGCAAAATACATTATACTCCGTTTTTCACAATTCCTGACATTTAATCCTAGTAAAAATTCCCTGTCTTAGGTCAGTTAGGATCACCACTTTATTTTAAGAATGTGAAATGTCAAAATAATAGTAGAGAGAATGATTTATTTCAGTTTTATTTATTTCTTCACATTACCAGTTGGTCAGAAGTTTACATACACTCAATTACTATTTGGTAGCATTGCCTTTAAATTGTTTAACTTGGGTCAAACGTTTGGGTAGCCTTCCACAAGCTTCCCACAATAAGTTGGGTGAATTTTGGCCCATTCCTCCTGACAGAGCTGGTGTAACTGAGTCAGGTTTGTAGGCCTCCTTGCTCATTTCTGCCCACAGATTTTCTATAGGATAGAGGTTAAGGCTTTGTGATGGCACAATACCTTGACTTTGTTGTTCTTAAGCCATTTTGCCATAACTTTGGAAGTATGCTTGGGGTCATTGTCCATTTGGAAGACCCATTTGCAACCAATCTTTAACTCCCTAACTGAGGTCTTGAGATGTTGCTTCGATATAGCCACAGAATTTTCCATCCTCACGATGCCATCTATTTTGTGAAGTGCACCAGTCCCTTCAGCAGCAAAGCACCCCCACAATATGATGCTGCCATCCCCCGTGCTTCACGGTTGGGATGGTATTCTTCGGCTTGCAAGCCTCCCCTTTTTTCCTCCAAACATAAAGATGGTCACTATGGCCATGGCCATGGTTCTATTTTTGTTTCATCAGACCAGAGGACATTTCTCCAAAAAGTACGATCTTTGTCCCCATGCGCAGCTGCAAACTGTAGTCTGGCTTTTTTATGGAGGTTTTGAATCAGTGGCTTCTTCTTTGCTGAGCGGCCTTTCAGGTTATGTCGATATAGGACTTTTACAGTGGATATAGATACCTTTGTACCGCTTCGTCCAGCGTCTTCACAAGTTCCTTTGCTGTTGTTCTGGGATTGATTGGCACTTTTCTCACCAAAGTACATTCATCTCTAGGAGCCAGAACACATCTCCTTCCTGAGCGGTATGACAGCTGCATGGTCCCATGGTGTTTATTCTTGCATATTATTGTTTGTACAGATGAACATGGTACCTTCAGGCATTTGGAAAATTCTCCCAAGGATGAACCAGACTGGCGGGCTGTATCACCGCCTGGTATGGCAACTGCACCGCCCTCAACCGTAAGGCTCTCCAGAGGGTAGTGAGGTCTGCACAACGCATCACCGGGGGCAAACTACCTGCCCTCCAGGACACCTACACCACCCGATGCTACAGGAAGGCCATAAAGATCATCAAGGCCATCAACCACCCGAGCCACTGCCTGTTCACCCCGCTGTCATCCAGAAGGCGAGGTCAGTACAGGTGCATCAAAGCTGGGACCGAGAGACTGAAAAACAGCTTCTATCTCAAGGCCATCAGACTGTTAAACAGCCACCACTAACATTGAGTGGCTACTGCCAACACACTGTCAATGACACTGACTCTACTCCAGCCACTTTAATAATGGGAATTGATGGGAAATGATGTAAATATATCACTAGCCACTTTAAACAATGCTACCTTATATAATGTTACTTACCCTACATTATTCATCTCATATGCATATGTAGATACTGTACTCTATATCATCGACTGCATCCTTATGTAATACATGTATCACTAGCCACTTTAACTATGCCACTTGGTTTACATACTCATCTCATATGTATATACTGTACTCGATATCATCCACTGTATCTTGCCTATGCTGCTCTGTACCATCACTCATTCATATATCCTTATGTACATATTCTTTATCCCCTTACACTGTGTATAAGACAGTAGTTTTTTGGAATTGTTAGTTAGGTTACTTGTTCGTTATTACTGCATTGTCGGAACTAGAAGCACAAGCATTTCGCTACACTCGCATTAACATCTGCTAACCATGTGTATGTGACAAATAAAATTTGATTTGATTTGACTTGTGGAGGTCTACAATTCTTTTCCTGCGGTCTTGGCTTATTTCTTTTGATTTTCCCATGATGTCAAGCAAAGAGGCACTGAGTTTGAAGGTATGCCTTGAAATACATCCACAGGTACACCTCCAATTGACTCGAATTATGTCAATTAGCCTATCAGAAGCTTCTAAAGCCATCACATAATTTTCTGGAATTTCCCAAGCTGTTTAAAGGCATAGTCAACGTAGTGTATGTAAACTTCTGACCCACTGGAATTGTGATACAGTGAATTATAAGTGAAATAATTTGTCTGTAAACAATTGTTGGAAAAATGACTTGTGTCATGCACAAAGTAGATGTCCTAACCGACTTGCCAAAACTTTGTTAACAAGACATTTGTGGAGTGGTTGAAAAATGAGTTTTAATGACTCCAACCTAAGTGTATGTAAACTTCCGACTTCAACTGTACATTGAGACTCCTCTTAGCATGTGGGCTGAACTGGGCAAATTCCCTCTTCTACTGCCAGTTGGAAAAAAATGCATGCACGTTTTGACAAAGCCCATAGTGCAAATAAAGGCAGACTTTAAAGTATAGATATGAAGACCTAATTTAAAAAAACATCACTGGCCAGAGAGAACAAGCTGTACAACCTTTCAGGGTGCAGAATGATAGAAACTGAGAGACATGCTCTCCTCTCATGCCCCAACTAAAAAGTAAATGAGAGTAATCTTGGTAGCATTTTACATTGGACTACAGGCTACAGCACAGAATAAACTGGTAATAACATGGCAATAGCATGGTGTAATTACGTTATTGTTTCAGAGGAATAATCTTTTCTGCCTATATTCAAAATCAACATGCCAACAATCTTAGAGCTGGCAGCACAGTATGTGACAACAACCTGTCATAAATTAAGGTGGGAAAAACAGATACAAAATACCCCAATGTTACTCCTTAGCTATTTCCTCATTGTAATTATTGGTTTCTAACCCCCCCCCCCCTTCCCCCCATGCGCATTAAAATGTTTAGGACAAGTAATTTTTCTTATTGTATTGATATTGGTCTTTCCATTCATGACAAAACATGCCATTTGAATGGAATTGATTTATTTATTTTTTGTTGGGGGGGGGGTAAATATTTGTGTACAACAAATAACATCTAAATGTATCTCTTAGCTGTGACTGGTAGGCCTACTGCAGCTGCAACGTCCTATGTCTGGGCCTGTATCAGCTGCATATGGCTGTATATTTTAATCAGAGCCCATTCCTCTCCATTCGCTGCAGTGACACCCCCCAGGTGCTACAGTGGCCATGACACAGGTTGTGCAGCTTAGATCATGACGCTTTGACTCCGGACATATCTAAAGAAAGCAACCTTATCCATCTGCTATCCAGCTATATTATCTATCTACAGCCTATAGTGAAATACATTTTATAGCGGGTTTTAGTCACAACATTTACACTGTGAAGCGCAACATCCGATGAATAGTAATGAGTGTTACAGCCTACAGGACACCAAACACACACACACAGAAGAACAGGGTGATAAATGAGACTCACCGATACACACGTCATAGCTCCATTGGTCTGTTCATGTGGCTGCTGCGGTAAAAAATGTCAGCTGGCAGAGCATTTCATCCTTCACCGCGAAGAAAAGACAAGAAGGAGAGAGAGAACAGGAGAGCGGTGAGAGAAATCCCGGGACCGTGTGTCACTGGACTGCAGAGCCTCGTGCGCCAGCGACGTGCCTGGGGTATATTCCGCCGTGAGCTCCGGGGAATAGCCTATGTATTTATTGTCCGAACCCCGCAACTGAATACGGTACTAGACGTGGTTATTGTTAATGAATAACAAAAACACGATGTTCACATCTCCCTCTCCCTTCCCCTCTCTGTCTTTCTTTCTCTGTCTCTCCCTCTCAAAAGATGCTAATGGCAAGTGTTGAATTGAGCCTGCAGCCAATAGATTCCTGCACCCTCATCAGCTTGGACACACACACACACACACACACACACACACAAACACACACTTACGGGACAGGCTATCAGTAATCACAGCACAGCTCATCTTAGCTTCTGGATCCAAGTTGGGAGAACTGTGTCTCAGGCAAGATGGAACATAAATGGGATGTGATAACTTCATAATACCTTTCTTCTATTTGATACAAAAAGGATAAAGCAGCCTTCGCCAAAACCACACGATAGCACCACCATGGTAAAATACATACTGTATGAATGTTGTTTTTTAAAATCACACAAACAGCTTCATGACAAACAACCTTAAAAAACAATCAAATGACTGAGTCACAAGATAACATCACATTAGTGTGTTCTGTCTCCACCTATGTCTGTGTTCTTTCCTGGGGCCATTCCAGCTGGACTGTGTGACACATGACTCACCCAATTACCTCAAATCCTTAGCCCTCAATGTCAGCTCAGTTTAACCCTAACTGTACCAATGATGCCACGCAACAAAGACGATTCTCCCTTTGCCACCCCAAAGTGGATATGTGAAATTGCCCATGAAGGTATTTTCGGGTCCAAAAAGTTGGACCTGGACCCGAGGACAAACAGAACCAGACCAGAATGGACCTGATCATTTAAGAAAAAGGGGGACCCAGACCCGAACGGACTCGAGAACAATCAGACCCTGACACGACAACATCCAGACCGATTGGACCTGAGTGACAAAACAATGTGTGTCAGCCAAGTTGCTCTTCTGGTTAACGAATAGGTCCTAGATCCCTGCTGTTTGTTGTTTTCAATCTTCATTGTGACCTGCCCTGTCTGGAACTGCGAGTAGTAACAGTGTAACCTACGTTGCTAGCTACCATAACATAAGACCAAAGCCAGCGGGAGTACCATTGAGGACAGTGGTGTCTGTCACGGATTCCTCCGGTACTGCTGCTCATTCCGTGCATCATGTCCGGAGGTCTATGGCTATATAGGCTCTCTGAAACTGGCCCGTCCGACGCAACTTCGGCAGCTGCAACCGGCACGTCCTACGCCGCTGCAACTGGCACGTCCGACGCAACTTCGGCAGCTGCAATTGGTCCGTCCGACGCCGCCGCAACTTCAGCAGCTGCAACTGGCCTGTCCGACGCCGACATAACTTCGGCAGCTGCAACTGGTCCATCTGACGACGACACAACTTCGGCAGCTGCAACTGGCCCTGACCGACCCGTACCACATCCTTGTGGTCGTCCTCAAGGCCGATGTCGTCCCGTGGCTGGTGTTGTGCACTTGTTATTACGGGTCTTGTCCCGTGTATTGTTATTACGGGTTTCATCCTGTGTTTTTTCATCCCTCGCTCTTTTGTTTGGGTTACATCCCTGTGTTTTTATATACGTGTTTTATGGGGGGGCATTGCCCCGTGCCTTTTCATGACATGTTGTATTTTTGGGAGGACTAGTAAAACCTGTTTGGGCTAGGGGGCAGCATTTTCACTTTTGGATGAAAAGCGTGCCCAGAGTAAACTGCCTCCTACTCAGTCCCAGATGCTAATGAATATTATTAGAAGTATTGGATAGAAAGCACTCTGAAGTTTCTAAAACTGTTTGAATGATGTCTGTGAATATAACAGAACTCATATGGCAGGCAAAACCCTGAGAAGAAATCCAAACAGGATGTGGGAAATCTGAGGTTTGTAGTTTTTCAACTCATCCCCTATTGAAGATACAGTGGGATATTGGTTATGTTGCACTTCCTAAGGCTTCCACTAGATGTCAACCGTCTTTAGAACATTGTTTGATGCTTCTACTATGAAGGGTGGCTGAATGAGAAGGGGAATGAGTCAGAGGTATGCCAGCAGTCACAAGCATTCACATGAGAGGTAGCTCCCGTTCCATTGCTTTTCTATAGACAATGGAATTCTCCGGTTGGAACATTATTGAACATTTATGATAAAAACATCCTAAAGATTGATTCTATACATCGTTTGATATGTTTCTACGACCAGTAATATAACTTTTTGGAATTTTCGTCCGACCTTTCCGCTGGAAGTTGCACGCACGTTTCGATTTGTTTACCAAACGCCCTAACAAAAGGAGGTATATGGACATAAATGATGAACTTTCTCGAACAAATCAAACATTTATTGTGGAACTTGGATTCCTGGGAGTGCATTCTGATGAAGATCATCAAAGGTAAGTGAATATTTATAATGCTATTTCTGACTAATGTTGACTGCGCAACATGGCAGATATTTATTTTGGCCGATTTGGGCTCTGAGCTCCGTACTTAGATTATTGCATGGTATGCTTTTTCCTTAGAGTTGTTTTGTAATCTGACACAGCGGCTGCATTAAGGAGAGGTTTATCTAAAGTTCCATGCATAACAGTTAAATTGATGTGGCTCTCTGCAAAATCACCGCAGGTTTTGGAACTACTGAACATAACATGCCAATGTAAAATGAGATATTTGGATATAAATATACACTTTATCAACAAACAAAAAACATACATGTATTGTGTAACATGAAGTCCTATGAGTGTCATCTGATGAAGATCAACAAAGGTTAGTGATTCATTTTATCTCTATTTGTGCTTTTCGTGACTCCTCTCTTTGGCTGGAAAAATGGCTGGGTTTTTCTGTGACTTGGTGGTGACCTAACTTAACGTTTGTGGAGCTTTCGCTGTAAAGCATTTTTGAAATCTGACACTGTGGCTGGATTAACGAGAATTGTATCTTTAAAATGGTGCCTAATACTTGTATGTTTGAGAAATTTGATTTATAAGATTTCTGTTGATTTGTATCTGGTGCCCTGCAATTTCATTGGCTGTTAGCGGAACCCTGTTCCCAGACAGGTTAAAACCCCCTATTACGTATTCCTGCGCCTGTCTCCAATCATTTATACAACGTGACAGTGTCTCTCTATCACAGGTGAAGGATCTTTTAAACAAACAAAAATAGTTATACAAGCAGTTGTTACAACAACAAGAAAATAGCTTCAAGTGTTTTGTCCAAATACTGGTGGATTCAACTAATAAAACAATGGGCAACCTGACCAGAGAGGTCCTTGACCTGATGAACAGTTTGCAGTTTTCCCAGGGTCAGCTCAAGTTGAAACAGGAGAACGACAAGATGACAGCAATCTGTAAGTCATTGAGAGAGGACATCAGTTCTGTGTGTGAATCCATGATAACAATGACGGATAAATCAGACTAGGGACAATCAAGGTGGAACAACATGGTTGTGGACGGAATTGCAGAATCTCCACATGAGACCTGGACAGATTCTAAAGATAAAGTGAGGGAAATGATCTCTGAGAAATTGAAGATGGACCACAGTAAGATTGAGATGAAACACGCCCGCAGGACTGTAAAACCCACCACCGGCCCAGGTGACAGGTCCAAGTTCCTGAGGTTCAAGGACAAGGTAGCTGTTGTGGAAAGAGCAAAGAACTTGAGAGGAACGTATATCTGTCACGTGTGCTCCCTCTCCGGCCTCTAGGTCACCAGGCAGCTCATTATCGTGCACACCTGTCACCATCGTTACACGCACCTGGGCTTCGTCAGATTCACCTGGACTCCATCACTTCCCTGATTACCTTCCCTATATATGTCACTCCCTTTGGTTCCTTCCCCAGGCGTCATTGTTTCTGTTTCATGTCTGTATGCTGTTAGTGTTTCTTGTTTGGTATTATGTTCCGTTTATTTTATTAAAACACTCACTCCCTGAACTTGCTTCCCGACTCTCAGCGCACATTGTTACAGAATGAGGCCTCACCTAAGGGAAGCATCAGTGATTGTTTTGTTTTTTTGTTTTTTTGGTGGGAATGACGTCGGTCCGGGAGCCGCTACAGGTTCGCATGCCTCACACGGTCTGTCAGGTTGCTGCGCCCCAGCTGGCGACAGGTTCGCGTGCATCAGCCGGGGTGACCGGTCCGCTCCTGATCCCCTGGATCGTCCCTTTGGTTGGTGTCCTGCGGCTGGAGCTGAACCCACCAGGGAGGGGGGAGTGTCACATATGTACACTCTAGGTCGCCATGCTCCCACTTCTCAGCCGGACTGACAAATTCCGCTCCTGATCCCCGGGATCTTCATTTTGCCCGGCGTCCTGTGTCTGAAGCCACACTTCGGGGAGGGGTACTGTCAGGTGTGCTCCCGCTCCGGCCTCTAGGTCACCAGGCTGCTTGTTATGGTGCACCCCTGTCACCATCGTTACGCGCACCTGCGCTTCGTCCCTCACCTGGACTCCATCACTTCCCTGATTACCTTCCCTATATATGTCACTCCCTTTGGTTCCTTCCCCAGGCGTCATTGTTTCTGTTTCATGTCTGTGTGATGTTCGTGTTTCTTGTTTTGTATTATGTTCCATTTATTTTATTAAAACACTCACTCCCTGAACTTGCTTCTCGAACTGCTTCAGCACACATTGTTACAATATCTTTATCAACGAGGACTATCCTGAAGCTGTACGCTAGAAGACAAAAGAACTCATCCCAGCCATGAAAGCTGCCAGAGCGCGCAGATTCATTGCTTACATCCACTATAACAGAAGCCTGGAAGGGATGAGAGAGCCAAGCCTATGGGTTCGTAGCTTCAACCCCACAGCACACACACACCAATTGATTAATGGACTGCTGAATATATTTTTTGTATCTTGCTTTGTTTGATCTTTTCCATATTATGTCTATCTCTGATAAGTTACACAGGAAAGGGCTGAAAATACCCCATATTAATATATCTAGCGTTCGATATAAGGTTCATGAAATCAAAAATGAGCAAACATCAAATAACATTCATATATTAGCCATTTCTGAGACTCCGATAATTCATTTGATGATACAGCAGTAGCAATACAAGGATATAAGATTCATAGAAAAGATAGAAATACTTATGAGGGACGTGTTGCTGTATATATTCAGAGCCATATCCAGAAGATCTTATGTCAAGTGTTATTGAAGTGTTGTGGTTGTAGGTTAACTTGGCACATCTAAAGCCTTGTCTTTTGGGGTGTTGCTATAGGCCACCAAGTGCTGACAGTCAGTATCCAAATAATATGTGTGAAATGCTTGATAGTGTATGTGATGTAAACAGAGACTTTCTTGGGGACCTGAATATTGACTGGTTTTCATCAAGCTGTCTGCTTCAAAAGGAAGCTTCTCTCTGTAACCAGAGCCTGTAATCTGGTTCAGGTTATTAATAAGTTTACCAGGGTGTTTACAAACACTACAGGAACAAGATCATCCACATTTATCGCTCACATTTTTACTAATACTGTAGAACTTTGTTCTAAAGCTGTATCCATACTGTCACGCCCTGGCCATAGAGAGGGTTTTATTCTCTAGTTTGGTTAGGCCAGGGTGTGACTAGGGTGGGCATTCTAGTTTCTTTAGTTCTATGTTTTCTATTTCTTTGTGTTTGGCCGGGTGTGGTTCTCAATCAGAGGCAGCTGTCTATCGTTGTCTCTGATTGAGAATCATACTTATGCAGCTTTTTCCCACCTGTGTTATTTTGGGTAGTTTTTTCGTGTCTGCACCAGACAGAACTGTTTCGTTTTGTTCCGCTTTGTTCTTTTGTTTCAGTGTTCAGTTTAAATAAATACCATGAACACATACCACGCTGCGCTTTGGTCCACTCCTTCTTCATGCAATGACGAAAGTTACACATACCCATTGGATGCAGTGATCACAATATAGTGGCTATATCCTGGAAATCCAAAGTTCCAAAAGCTGGGCCTAAAATAGTGTATAAGAGATCATACAAAAGGTTTTGCTGTGACTCATATTCGGATGATGTTAAAAATATTTGTTGGTCTGATGTGATTAGTAAGGAGCATCCAGATGCTGCACTTGATTCATTTATGAAATTGCTTCTTCCAATTATTGATAAACATGCACCTGTTAAGAAAGGGACTGTTAGAACTGTTAAGGCTCCATGGATTGATGAGTTGAAAAACTATGGTTGAAAGAGATGGGACAAAAGGAGTGACTAAGTCTGGCTACGCATCTGACTGGCTGACTTACTGCAAATGTAGAAATGATGTGTCTAAACTCAACAAAAATGAGTAGAAACTGTATTATAAAGCCAAGATCACTGATATAAAGACTTTTGAGTACTTTAAATGAAATTATGGGCAGAAAGACAAATTCAACTCCTTATTTCATCGAATCAGATGGCTTATTCATCACAAAACCATTTGATGTTGCCAATTATTTGAATGATTACTTAATTTGCAAAGTGGGCAAAATAAGGCAGGAAATGCCAACAATGAACAGTGAGACATCATATTCATGCATACAAAAAACAAATAATGAAAGAAAAGCATTGCAAGTTTGAATTTTATAAAGTTAGTGTGAGAGAGGTGGATTATTTTTGTTATCGATCAATAATGACAAACCTCCTGGCATTGATAACTTAGATAGAAAGCTACTGAGGATGGTAGCTGACTATAGCTACTCCTATCTGTCATATCTTTAATCTGAGGCTAGAGGAAAGTCTTTGTCCTCAGGCCTGGAGGGAAGCTAAAGTGATTCCGCTACCCAAGAGTGGTAAAGAGACCTTTACTGTTTCTAACAGCAGACATTAGCTTGCTGTCAGCTCTTAGCAAACAGTTGGAAAAAATTGTGTTTGACCAAATACAATGCTAATTCTCTGTAAACAAATTAACAGACTTTCAGCATGCTTATAAAGAAGGGCACTCAACATGTACTGCATTGACACAAATAACTGATGATTGGTTGAAAGAAATTGATAATAAGATTGTGGGAGCTGTACTGTTAGATGTCACTGCAGCCTTTGATATTATTGACCATAACGTGTTGTTGAAAAAATGTATGTGTTATGGCTTTTCAACCTCTGCCATATTGTGGATTCAGAGCTATCTATCTAATATAACTCAAAGGGTTTTCTTTAATGGAAGCTTCTGTCAAATGTAAGTATGGTGTACCGCAGGGCAGCTTTCTAGGCCCTCTACTCTTTTCTATTTTTACCAATGACCTGCCACTGGCATTAAACAAAGCATGTGTGTCCAGGTATGGTGATAATTCAACCATATTCGCACCAGAAACCACAGCTAATCAAGTTGCAGTCTATTTTGGAATGGGTGGCCAGTAAGAAACTGGTTCTGAACATCTCTAAAACTAAGAGCATTGTATTTGGTACAAATCATTCCCTAAGTTCTAGACCTGACTTATCAATGACCCCAGCTCAGTTAATCCCTACCATTGTGTCACTGAGTCATCATAATGCTTTAGCAAATGTACATTATACCAGGGGCAGTGGTAGACACAATGTAAGTCACCTAATTGATATCCCTCTAACTGCCCTAAATGCCTCTGCTGATCCTACATCCTACATTCTATGCAGCAATTATGTGTCTATGAACCAGATTTATGCTGTTAGCACTGAGGAGGTGTGTCCTAGTAGGAAGTTCCCTGTGTGCAGCTCACCCTGCACTAACATAAATAACATGAGAATATCTACTTCTGCTAAGCTTCCCAGTAAAGCAATGAAAACAAGCAAGCATCCAAGAAAAGTGCTCAAAATAGCTCACGTTAACATATGTAGCTTAAGAAACAAGGTTCATGAAATTAATAACTTGCTTGTAACAGATGACATTCATATTCTGAATATGTCTGAAACTCACTTAGACAATACAGTGGTAGCAATACAAGGTTTTAACATTTACAGAAAATATAGAAATGCCAGTGGTGGAGGTGTTGCTGTTTATATTCAGAACCATATTCCTGTAAAAATGTTAAATACTATTGAAGTAATATGGCTACAGGTTAATCTGCATCACCTAAAGCCTATTCTTGTGGGAAGCTGCTATAGACCACCAAGTGCTAACAGTCAGTATCTGGATAACATGTGTGTAATGCTTGATAATGTATAAGAGGTCATACAATAAGTTTTGTAGTGATTCCTATGTTGTTGATGTAAATAAAATGTGTTGGTGTGTAATGAGGAGCGAACAGATGTTGAACTTGACACATTTATGAAATTGCTTATCCCAGTTACTAATAAGCATGCACCCTTTAAGAAAATTACTTTAAAAACTATTCCATCCCTGTGGACTGATGAGGAATTGAAAAATTGTATGGTTGAGAGGTACGAGGCAAAAGGAATGGCAAATAAGTCTGGCTGCACAACCGACTGGCAAACGTACTGCAAATTGATAAATCATGTGATTAAACTGAAGAAAAACATGAAGAAACTACACTATGAAACAAAGATATGACATAAATATTCCTAGTAAAAAGCATTGGAACACCTTCAATGAAATTCTGGGGAAAAAGGCAAACTCAGCTACATCATTCATTGAATCAGATGGCTCATTCATTACAAAACCGACTGATATTGCCAAGTACTTTAATGAATTTTTTCATTGGCAAGATTAGCAAACTTAGGCATGACGTGCCAGCAACAAACACTGACACTACACATCCAAGTATACAGTGCCTTGCGAAAGTATTCGGCCCCCTTGAACTTTGTGACCTTTTGCCACATTTCAGGCTTCAAACATAAAGATATAAAACTGTATTTTTTTGTGAAGAATCAACAACATTGTGGGACACAATCATGAAGTGGAACGACATTTATTGGATATTTCAAACTTTTTTAACAAATCAAAAACTGAAAAATTGGGCGTGCAAAATGATTCAGCCCCTTTACTTTCAGTGCAGCAAACTCTCTCCAGAAGTTCAGTGAGGATCTCTGAATGATCCAATGTTGACCTAAATGACTAATGATGATAAATACAATCCACCTGTATGTAATCAAGTCTCCGTATAAATGCACCTGCACTGTGATAGTCTCAGAGGTCCGTTAAAAGCGCAGAGAGCATCATGAAGAACAAGGAACACACCAGGCAGGTCCGAGATACTGTTGTGAAGAAGTTTAAAGCTGGATTTGGATACAAAAAGATTTCCCAAGCTTTAAACATCCCAAGGAGCACTGTGCAAGCGATAATATTGAAATGGAAGGAGTATCAGACCACTGCAAATCTACCAAGACCTGGCCGTCCCTCTAAACTTTCAGCTCATACATGGAGAAGACTGATCAGAGATGCAGCCAAGAGGCCCATGATCACTCTGGATGAACTGCAGAGATCTACACCTGAGGTGGGAGACTCTGTCCATAGGACAACAATCAGTCATATATTGCACAAATCTGGCCTTTATGGAAGAGTGGCAAGAAGAAAGCCATTTCTTAAAGATATCCATAAAAAGTGTCATTTAAAGTTTGCCACAAGCCACCTGGGAGACACACCAAACATGTGGAAGAAGGTGCTCTGGTCAGATGAAACCAAAATTGAACTTTTTGGCAACAATGCAAAACGTTATGTTTGGCGTAAAAGCAACACAGCTCATCACCCTGAACACACCATCCCCACTGTCAAACATGGTGGTGGCAGCATTATGGCTTGGGCCTGCTTTTCTTCAGCAGGGACAGGGAAGATGGTTAAAATTGATGGGAAGATGGATGGAGCCAAATACAGGACCATTCTGGAAGAAAACCAGATGGAGTCTGCAAAAGACCTGAGACTGGGACGGAGATTTGTCTTCCAACAAGACAATGATCCAAAACATAAAGCAAAATCTACGATGGAATGGTTCAAAAATAAACATATCCAGGTGTTAGAATGGCCAAGTCAAAGTCCAGACCTGAATCCAATCGAGAATCTGTGGAAAGAACTGAAAACTGCTGTTCACAAATGCTCTCCATCCAACCTCACTAAGCTCGAGCTGTTTTGCAAGGAGGAATGGGAAAAGAATTCAGTCTCTCGATGTGCAAAACTGATAGAGACATACCCCAAGCGACTTATAGCTGTAATCGCAGCAAAAGGTGGCGCTACAAAGTATTAACTTAAGGGGGCTGAATAATTTTGCACGCCCAATTTTTCAGTTTTTGATTTGTTAAAAAAGTTTGAAATATCCAATAAATGTCGTTCCACTTCATGATTGTGTCCCCCTTGTTGTTGATTCTTCACAAAAAAAATACAGTTTTATATCTTTATGTTTGAAGCCTGAAATGTGGCAAAAGGTCGCAAAGTTCAAGGGGGCCGAATACTTTCGCAAGGCACTGTATCTCACCAAATTATAGTAATAGTATAGTATAGTAAGAATAGTAATTTTGAATTCCGTAAAGTGAGTGTGGAAGAGATGAAAAAATGATTGTTGTCTGACAACTTGGATGGAAAATTACTGAGGATAATAGCGCCACTTCTGCCATATCTTCAATTTAAGCCTACTAGAATGTGTGTGAGCTCAGGCCTGGAGGGAAGCAAAAGTCATTCCGCTACCTAAGAATAGTAAAGCCCTCTTTACTGGCTCAAATATCCGACCAATCAGCTTGTTACCAACCCTTAGTAAAGTTTTGGAAAAAATTGGGTTTGATCAGATACAACGCTATTTTACAATTAACAAGTTGACATTTCAGCATGCTTATAGTGAAGGACATGCAACATGCACAGAAATTACTCAAATGACTGATGATTGGCTGAGAGAAATGTATGATAAAAAGATTGTGGCGGCTGTTTTGTTACACCCCCTGCTATATTACCTGTCTAACAGAACACAGAGGGTGTTCTTTAATGGAAGCCGTTCCAACATAATCCAGGTAGAATCAGGTATTCCCCAGGGCAGCTGTCTAGGCCCTTTACTTTTTTCAATCTTTACTAACGGCACGCCACTGGCTTTGAATAAAGCCGGTGTGTCTATGTATGTGGATGACTCAACACTATACATGTCAGCTACTACAGCAAATGAAATGACTGCAACGCTTAACAACGAGCTTCAGTTAGATTCAGAATGGGTGGCAAGGAATAAGTTAGTCCTAAATATTTCAAAAACTAAAAGCATTGAATTTGGGACAAATTATTCATTACACCCTAAACCTCAACTAAATATAGTAATAAATAATATGGAAATTGAGCAAGTTAAGGTGACTAAACTGCTTGGAGTAACCCTGGATTGTAAACTATCATGGTCAAAACATATTGATACAACAGTAGCTAAAATGGGGAGAAGTCTGTCCATAATAAAGCGTTGCTCTACCTTCTTAACAGCACTATCAATAAGGCAGGTCCTACAGGCTCTAGTTTTGTTGCACTTGGACTACTGTATAGTCATGTGGTCAGATGCCACAAAGAGGGACTTAAGAAAATTGCAATTGGCTCAGAACAGGACTGCATGGCTGGCCCTTGGATGTACACACAGAGCAAACAATAATATGCATGTCAATCTCTGCTGGCTCAAAGTAGAGGAGAGATTGACTTCACCACTTCTTGTATTTGTGAGAGGTATGTTGAATGCACCAAGCTGTCTGTTTAAACGACTAGCACACAGCTCAAACACCCATACATACCCACAAGACATGCCACCAGAGGTCTCTTCACAGTCCCCAAATCCAGAATAGACTATGGGAGGCGTACAGTACTACATAGAGCCATGACTACTAAAAATAGACCTTATGGAACACTGGGGACTGTGAAGCAACACGAACATAGGCACAGACACATGAATACAGAGGAGGAAAAAGGGGGCAGCTTGCAAGCTGAAGAACACCATCCCAACCATGAAGCACAGGGATGGCAGCATCATGTTGTGGGGGTGCTTTACTGCAGAAGGGACTGGTGCACTTTACAAAATAGATGGCATCAGAGAAACATTATGTGGATATATTGTAGCAACATCTCAAGACATCAGTCAGGAAGTTAAAGCTTGGTCACAAATGGGTCTTCAAATGGACAATGACCCCAAGCACACTTCCAAAGTTGTGGCAAATTGGCTTAAGGACAACAAAGTCAAGGTATTGGAGTGGCCATCACAAAGCCCAATCCTATAGAACATTTTGAGGGCAGAACTGAAAAAGTGTGTGCGAACAAGGAGGCCTACAAACCTGACTCAGTTACACCAGCTCTGTCAGGAGGAATGGGCCAAAATTCACCCAACTTATTGTGGGAAGCTTGTGGTAGGCTACCTGAAACATTGACCCAAGTTAAACAATTTAAAGGCAATGCTACCAAATAATAATTGAGTGTATGTAAACTTCTGACCCACTGGGAATGTGATAAAAGAAATAAAAGCTGAAATAAATAATTATCTCTGCTATTATTCTGACATTTCACCTTTTTAAAATAAAGTGGTGATCCTAACTTACCTAAAACAGGGAATCTTTACTCGGATTAAATGTCAGGAATTGAGAAACTGAGTTTAAATGTATTTGGTTAAGGTGTATGTAAACTTCAACTGTACACATGGATTTTGTGGTAGTAGAGTATGGGCCTGAGAGCACACAGTGTGTTGAGAATTATGTAATGAATGTATTGTAATGTTTTTTAAATCGTATAACTGCCTTAATTTTGAAGCTAATGGGGATCCATAATAAATAGAAATACCTCAGCTGAGTCTGGTAATGAATGGTGTGGCTGTTAAACAAGTTGAGGAGACTAAATTACTTGGCGTTACCTTAGATTGTAAACTGTCATGGTGAACATGGGGAGAGGTCTGTCCGTAATAAAGAGATGCTCTGCTTTTTTGACACCACACTCCAAAATTCAAGTCCTGCAGGCTCTAGTTTTGTTATATGTTGATTATTGTCCAGTCGTGTGGTCCAGTGCTGTAGAAGAAAAGACCTAGTTAAGCTGCAGCTAGCCCAGAACAGAGCAGCATGTCTTACTATTTGTCATCAGAGGGCTGATATAAATACTATGCATGCCGATCTCTCTCTGCTAAGAGTTGGAGAGACTGACTGCATCACTTCTTTTTATGAAATATTGTGTTGAAAACTCCAAATTGTTTGCATAGTCAACATACACACAGCTCTCACACACACACACTTACCCCACCAGACATGCCATCAGGGGTCTTTCCACAGTCCCCAAATCCAGAACAACTTCAAGAAAGCGTACAGTATTATATAGGGCTATTATTGCATGGGACACTGTTCCATCTCATATTGCTCAAATGAACAGCATTTGTTTCCACAGGTTTCAAAAAACAGATAAAGCAACGACACAACGCCTCCCCTGTATTTGACCTAGTTAGTTTGTGTGTATGTATTGATATGTAGGCTAAGTGTGCCTTTAAAAAAAACTGAGCCATTCATGTCTATTAATGTTCTGTACTATGTAATGTTTCATGTGGACCCCAAGAAGAGTAGCTGCTGCTTTTGCAATAGCTAATGGGGATCCTAATAAAATACTAAATATGTTGGCTAAGCTTTCTAAAGGTCAATAAATTCCTTATGAGCGTAAAATAAATATGCTGTAGGCTATTCAGAGCCGTGGCCGGGTCTATCAGATGTAGTTACATAGACCCGAAAACCGATGACAAACAGGACCCGCTGGAGTCCCGGTTATTCAGTTATTGGACCAATGAAGACCTCTACTCAGCAGTCATTCATCACATCAACTGGCGGCTACAGACATTTATTTTCCTTCAGATGTTATATCCATCCTCTCAGGAAAACAAAACAAACTGGGTATGTATACGTCAGCCCAATACAGTTCAGTGCATGAGGGCAAGTTAATAAAATCCAGAAAATGGGTGCCTAGGAGGACCATGCAGCCCTTGCCATTCAGTCAGATACTGTATGTCTTCCAATATAAAGCCTGCATCAGGTGTCTTCTGGGAGTAGGGCTGCAACACTACTGGTAAATTACCAGAATTTAGTAATTTAGTTAATTAACAGTTAATCTATGGCAATTTTGGTAAGTTATTTAAAAAGTATTCATATAGTATTCATTTTTTCATATCTGTGCCCATATTGTCCAAAAGTTCTTAAAAAAATATATATATATTTTACATGTGATAAGGCCACAGAGGGCCAGCAATAATTCGACACCTGTGATAATCTGAAGTAACCAAAAAAGGCCACTAGATGTCACGTGATAACCCCCCCCCCACAAAAAACACAAGTGACCAAAATTCTGGTAGTAAACCCTCCCTTTGCAACCCTACCTGTGAAGCAATGTGAGGACTAGCTCTCTCCTGTAGTCTTTTTAGTAACCCTCATCTCATCTGCAGGACACACAAACAGGTAGTGGAGCTATGCTGCCCTCTGCTGGATCATAAATGTAGAGGCAGTTCTAACGGTGTTTTTTTGGAAACCACAATTTCAACAGAAGCAACAATGCATGCAATATAAGAAAACTACTTTATTTAGGTACAGAATTTTAAAAAAAACTTTTGACTTGTTCAATAAGGATGTTCATTACCTGATGTAAAATGAATCAGAATCATCTTTATTCACCAAAGACATTTGCATGTACAGGAATTTGACTAAGTAAAAAGCTACTGCTACAAATGTTTTGGTAGGCTGTGCCCTACTGAACACAACCTTGTATTCATTTTATGTTTGCAACATTAGGATAGACAAGAATAGTAGCAATAAAAACATCATGCTAGAATTGGTGTTAATAATCAGTGTTTAGTGGACATATAGGCTGGGGTTGGCTATAAAGTCATTGATCTTCTGGGCTGTGTGGTCTAACTCTGTGGTGTTACTGTATTTCAGCAGGTTGTAGGAGCGGACAAAGTAGTGTCTCAGGTAGCGCTGGCTCACACACTTCAACAGCTTCCTGGCTACACGCAGCACACACTCCTTTACACAGCGCCAGTCACGCCCACATGGAAACTTCTCACAGCACCAGAACAACAGAGTCTGCAGAGAGAGCGAGAAGGATAAACGCAGAGAGAGATGACCATGTAAACCAGAAATATATAATATAACCTTGAAAATCTGAAAGGGTGAGAGTTGATTGGTTAACTGAGGATGTATGATAAGGGGGCAGTCATTGGGCAGGGACATTGCGTTGTGATTGGGTACCTGCAGGTGGAAGGCTGTGATGACAGGCTTGGTGCCGGGACACCAGGTGTCCTCCTTCAGCTGTCTGACAACACGGTAACACTTCCTACGGCAACCACCGTCCTCATCAACGGCCACTAGCAATGCCTGCTCCGCCCGTGAGAACGACAACAGCCAGTGGTAATTAGACGTTGCCATGAGGTTAAACCCAAATGACTGGAGAGAGGGAGAGATAGAGAGAAAGTAAGTTAGGGTGTAGAAGGTTATAAGGGTTAGAAAGCATGTTTCCCAGCTGAGACCTTGATGCAGCGAGCTCTCTCTGTGGTTGGCCAGCGCTGCAGAAGGCGGGGCCAGCGGGCCTTCTTCGGCCAATAGTTGATCAGCTCCACAGTGGGAACAAGTTCTGCCTCCATCACACCCTCCACCGTCTCTATGGCAACACGCACTACCGAACCCACAGACTCCAAGATGCTGACCTTACCTGCGTTCGCTCACACTCTCTCACACACACACACACACACACCACACACACACACACACACACACACACGATCAGGTTAGAATGTGTGTGTGTTTGCACCTTTGCTACGAGGGAAGCCTTTGGCCCGGTCAGTTTATAGATTTTACTCTGGCCCAACACCTATCAACACTGTGGCCAGTGTGTGGGTGTGTGTATGTTGCTTGTAGAGGTATTCAATGTGACAGAAAGCTTTTCCAGTGTGTGGGAGATCTGATCAGTCAAATCCACAGCCTGTCCTGCCCTGCCACACACTCACCACTGAAGCTGCAGGTTAGTATGGCGGTCTCTAGTTGTTCTCTGAAGAGACTGACCACCTTGGCCGGTACAATGTCTCCCTCAACACACACTTTGGCATCCTGTAAAACAGTGGTCACCAACCTTTGGAGTGAAGATCATGTTCGCAGTCAAAAACATGACTTTAAACAAGCCTATACAACATTACCCTAATAAAAACAGTTTTGTAAGAATGAGGTTTGTGCAGTAGGCCTAATACAGCACAGCATGTTGGCTAAACGCTTGGCCTGATAATATGGTCTGAGAAGAGAAAAATTGTGTTTCAAAATGCAAACTTTGATAACAAAATAGATCAGTTGGTGTAGAACTTGCGAATTATTAACATTTATGCTCAGTAGTTCCTCGCTTCTTTATTTGATTGGACTGATGATACCTGCGTCTGATGGTCAGTCTCAGCTAAGGGAGGGAGAGAGCAGGGTCTGCCTCTTAAGGTCCCTGCTCTCTCCTTTCCTCCAGTGAGACTGACCAGAGAGAGGGGAACACAGTCTTCCACCTGATGGGGAAACTCGAGTCACACTGCTTATGTACAAATTAATGTTGTTTATATGACCAAAAAAAACAAACAATCCTCAATATTAAAATAGACATGATGAGCTGCTAATAATAAAAATGCAGGCCTATCGATACACTTGGCTACTCATTCATTGCAGCTGCAGTGTGAGTGGAAGTTGAGGGAAGCAGATATTGTGTTTTGTAAGTGTTGAATAAAAACAATGTTGACAGTGCTGAATAAAAACTTAAAACATTAACTCACTCAAACAGCAGCTCTTTGATGTATTCTTCGACAGTCTCTCTGGTCATGGTTTTTAAAAGTTACCAAATCTCACATAGGCCAGTATCAAACTTTGCTGTGGGGTAGGGGAAAGTGGTCAGCACTGTGATTTGAGCTATTCGATTGGCCGGCGCAGTAGGAGTACTTGATTTAGCCACAGCTCTCCTGGTCATTCAGGTAGGCAGAGTTTGACAAATTAAATGGTTCAAAATGGGAACACTTTGCCTACCCAGTACGCATGGCTTCTGAATCAAGTGCACCTACTGCCAATTGCGCAATAGTTGTATATAAATAGGAGTGCAAGTTTTTGTTGTTGGCGACAGAAATGTTTGAAGATCGACTAATGACCACTGCTGTAAAAGACATACACACCAAATAGTGTTATTTAAGAATATTTAGGACATTTAACTGGCTAACTATTTTCACTGCTCTATGATATCCCACCTGCCAGTCCTGGGCGGGGCTTGTGAAGCTCTCCAGCTCCAGCCATTGGTGGAGTTTCTCTGGCTCGCGGACAGGAGTGGGGAGAATGGAGCCAGTCAGAGAATAGTACCTCCACTGACGAGCCACATGCTGATGATATCCAATCAACCCCCTCACCGGAACACTGACCAAAACCAGGCTGGAAGTCAGGACCTACACACACACACACAATCATTAGATCCCTCACAGACACACACAGAATATTAATACACAGAGCACGGTGGGCCTTACCTGGATGGCTGGGTTGAAGGAACATCTGCCTCTCAGGAGGGCTGCCCATTTAGACACCATGGCAGGCTGGTCCTGTACACACACACACACACACACACACACTGAGATGGGATCCCATAATTCTGTAGATTGACAGATATACTGAATGCCCATCTGTGTAAGATATTAAAGTTGTTGTGTTACCTTGATGTTCTCGTTGTTGACTCCAGCGTGGGCGATGGACTGGAAGCGTCCGTCTTTCTTGCTGACCTCAGTGGTCAGATCTCTGAGCACCGTCAGAACCTCCTCAACACGCCTGCTGACTGTACGGTGCCGCAGGTCCACCTCACACACACAACCACAATTACACACATACACGATAATCAACACACAGGATAACCACAACAACCACACACCACGTAGCAGCATATGAGCCTCACTTGATTCAGTAGGTAGTGGTCCAGCCCTTCCTCAGAAAAGTCTGGCATTTTCTCCCCTCCAACTTTTCAACTGAAACCAGTTCAGCTCTGATCTCTCCACCAGAATTCACCAGACAGACTAACGATTGCATGACCCCCTTTTCCTAGCACTATGGTCCGGCTGTCAAAAACATTCCACCATCGATCTCCCATCATTGATTTCCGATGCTAAAGAGCTTCGATGAGCCTTTGGGCCACCATGGTCCAAACAACATGATCATAGCAGGCACAGCTCTGAACGTGCAGTCTGAAAAGCCCAAATAAGTGTAAGTAATAATCAACAGTGGGATCTTTAGGACCCAGCAAAGTGCCAGGCAGGAGCTCCAGTGCCTCAGGACCCAGTAGAACTCTGGCTGAGGTCAATAGGGTTCTGTCCATGTGGAATGAATGGGAGGGGGCTTAAAAACTTAGTCAAATCAAATCAAATTTTATTTGTCACATACACATGGTTAGCAGATGTTAATGCGAGTGTAGCGAAATGCTTGTGCTTCTAGTTCCGACAATGCAGTAATAACCAACAAGTAATCTAACTAACAATTCCAAAACTACGGTCTTATACACAGTGTAAGGGGATAAAGAATATGTACATAAGGATATATGAATGAGTGATGGTACAGAGCAGCATAGGCAAGATACAGTAGCTGATATCGAGTACAGTATATACATATGAGATGAGTATGTAAACAAAGTGGCATAGTTAGTGGCTAGTGATACATGTATTACATAAGGATGCAGTCGATGATATAGAGTACAGTATATACGTATGCATATGAGATGAATAATGTAGGGTATGTAAACATTATATAAGGTAGCATTGTTTAAAGTGGCTAGTGATATATTTACATCATTTCCCATCAATTCCCATTATTAAAGTGGCTGGAGTTGAGTCAGTGTCAGTGTGTTGGCAGCAGCCACTCAATGTTAGTGGTGGCTGTTTAACAGTCTGATGGCCTTGAGATAGAAGCTGTTTTTCAGTCTCTCGGTCCCAGCTTTGATGCACCTGTACTGACCTCGCCTTCTGGATGATAGCGGGGTGAACAGGCAGTGGCTCGGGTGGTTGATGTCCTTGATGATCTTTATGGCCTTCCTGTAACATCGGGTGGTGTAGGTGTCCTGGAGGGCAGGTAGTTTGCCCCCAGTGATGCGTTGTGCAGACCTCACTACCCTCTGGAGAGCCTTACGGTTGAGGGCGGAGCAGTTGCCGTACCAGGCGGTGATACAGCCCGCCAGGATGCTCTCGATTGTGCATCTGTAGAAGTTTGTGAGTGCTTTTGGTGACAAGCCGAATTTCTTCAGCCTCCTGAGGTTGAAGAGGCGCTGCTGCGCCTTCTTCACAATGCTGTCTGTGTGAGTGGACCATAGTTAGTCATAGTTAGTCATGTATCTGTAAGAGGTCAGAGAGAAGTCTCACCTGGTGTCCCAGGTCTGAACCAATCTCCGATTAGAATGAAATAATATACATCAGTACTTCTGACCTTAATAGCTCCTACATAAAGAACACAAGAAAGGTAATTTTCTGGTTTCCTTTAATAATCATCAATACATTATGTACAAAGCCAGCCAAATAATACCCTACTGACCAAGGAAATCCTAAAATGTATTTTAAGTCATTAAAATAGCTAAAGATTACATCAGGTATTTAACAGAAAAACACCAGAGAAATACTAGAAGTGACAAAACATTAAGAGTGGATCCTCCAAAGCCCTGATCAGTTTGTCTTCTCAATGGAGACACCTGGTCAGTCTGCCCATCACTACAAAAACAGCTGACCATCATATTAATGACATCTGTGGGTGCGCGCACCGAGGGCAGTCCTAGCAGTTCACTCACAGGTTAAAATGTCACTAAAGGAACCGTGAGCTGGTAATTTAATCACTTAACACAAAAACTAAACACAAAAAGTTTAACATTAGAAAGAGTCGACAAAATTTGAAAGTGTGTTCCTTCTTTCATTTATCTTCAGTCATTGTCCAGACAGCTGTCTGACCAATGTGTAGAAGCTAGGAGTAACCACACTGTACACTCCAATCTGTCCAATGGGTCGTCACTAGCTTCCATAGCCACGAAGTCATAATTATGGCTAAACCCCACGCATTTGTACAATTTCTTCTTCAAATTTGATTTGAAACATACTCCTAACTTTATGCCTAATCCTAAATGAAGACCAAAAAGCTAATTTTTGTAGCCAATTTTTACTTTGTAGCTTTGGAATCCAACCGTGGCTTTGGAAGCATGTGGAAACCCAGACAACTAGAGCATGATGGGAGGGGCTGGGGGAGGGAATGATTGTCCAGGGAAAAGGGGCTGGCAGTATCTGACACTGTTCCTTCTCTGTAACCACAACAACCCGCACTTCTGTCCGCCCGGTGATGTTTCCATGGGGAGCCTTTCGCCTCATGTGATCCGCCCCAAATAAAAGTTACTGCGGAATAAAGAGAAAAGTCTAAGTTAAAATGTCATCACTCTGCTCATTATGCATCTAATATGTGTGAATGTTGGATGAATGTTAGGATGAAGGATGGGAGTTCTTACACTGAGGAAGCTCTTGCCGCGTGGCTTCCTGTCCTCATCTTCGTCATCAGACACGTGTGGCTTCGCTATGGCCATCTCCTCTTTACTTGCCGCTATCATCTTACATTTCTAAACACATATACACACAGATTTATTTTAAAAACAAAAACAAATCATTGTGATGTGAACAGTCAGTAGTACAATAGAACCCCAAAAAACAGTCTAGTCTTCTGTTTCTAACCTCAAATACCCAACTACATAAACCAAAGACTAGGAGTCTGAACTAAAGTTTAATGCTTGCTGTAATCCATATGGGGAGTCTACATAGACAATGCATTAAGTAGATCTTTGTTAAAACATACATTGCAAGTGAAGCCTCTTATAAGTCTTACCTCAGTGAGCTCCTTGATGCTGTATATGTTGGCCTGCTGAGTCACCTTCCTCTTCACCTCCTCTATGTGGTCCAGGTTAAGGGGGGGAAGGGTTGTTTGGGGAACCTGGCTAGGAGGGGGCTTGTTGGTGATGGTGGGGAGGGGGGCCATCTGGGGCTTGTTGGTGATAGTGGGGAGGGGGGCCATCTGGGGCATGTTTGACATCTGGGCCATGTTGGTGAGGGCTGCAGTCATGGTGGCAGCTGTCATACTGGCCATGGCAGCACTCATGGCCATATTGGACATATTGCCCATATTAGGCATATTCATATTGGGCATACTCATATTCATGTTGGGCATGTTCATGTTGGGCATGTTCATGTTGGGCATGTTCATGTTGGGCATGTGCATGTTGGGCATGTGCATGTTGGGCATGTTGGACATGTGCATGTTGGGCATGTGCATGTTGGGCATGTGCATGTTCATGTTGGGCATATTGGGCATGCCCATGCCGGGCATGTTAAGAGGCAACGGCAGGGGAAGAGGCAGATTCAGGGGAGTTGGGGCTGGGTTGGGCAGGGGCAGCTGGAGGATGGCCTTGGGTCTCAGACTCTCTGGGATGGGCACACCTGCTTTAGCACACATGGCTGCTGCATTGGCCTTCGCTATCTCCAGGAGCTGGTCTTTGTCTGGGAATAGAGAAAGGGGAGAAGAAAGAGAGAGGAGGGAACAGACATCTGTCAACAGCGGAATTTCAGACTACCTAATCTGTTGTAAAGGTTTCTAGAACAGTCACCATTAAACTGAGGGTACTAAACAAACAATAACAGTACATTGGATAATATGCCCAGGGTTGGGTAGTAATGAATTACATGTAACTGGGATTACGTAATCTGATAAAATGAAGTAATTGAGCAACTCTGATTAATTTTGAAAAGCATATATGGCTGATTACTTTTGGGATTATGTCATATATCAAGAGGAAAATTTGATTAAAATTCACCGCTGTCATTTAGCACACCATCAAGACTTCTCACATGCTCTCAGAGATTCTACTGATCGACCATAAAGGGTGGACAGCTTCTTTTGTGATTGAATTAATAGATAAGGCTTCCAAAACATTTACAACTGGCCCACTGGTCAATCACACTCATCTGGACCCGTTTCCCAAACCCGGTCCTGGAGCCCCCCCCCTGGGGGCACGTTTTGGTTTTTGCTCTAGCACATTCAAGGTGGGTGCATAAACCTATACATAAAATGTACTGTTATATAGTGCCTTCAGAAAGGATATACAACTCAACTTGCTCCACATTTTGTTGTGATACAAAGTACGATTAAAATTGATTTCATTGTCAATTTTTGTCAACAATCTACACAAAATACACAGAAAATTTGAACATTTGTAAAAAATAAACTAAAATGTATGAAAAATAAAACACTAATATTTCTTTATTAGGTAAGTATTCAACCCCCTGTGTCAATACATTTTAGAATCACCTTTGGTATAGATTAAAGCTGTGAGTCTTTCCGGGTAAGTCTAAGAGTTTTTCACACCTGGGTTGTAAAAAGTCCATTTAACCCATATGAACATCTTTGCGAAGCATTGGAAAACCTCCGTGGTCTTTGTGGTTGAATCTTTGTTTGAAATTTACTGCTCAACTCAGGGACCTTACAGATAATTGTATGAGTGGGATAAAAATATGAGGTAGTCAATCAAAAATCCTGTTACACACAGAGGGAGTCCATGCAACTAGAGAACAACATTTTTCCTCCTGAACGTATTTAGGTTGAATACTTATTGACTCAAAACATTTCAACTTGTATTATTTTTTTAAGTAAAAAATTCTAAAAACATAATTCCACTTTGACACGAGGTGGTATTTGTGTGTAGGGCAGTGACTAAAAATCTAAATTGAATCCATTTTAAATTTAGGCTGTAACAACAAAATGTGGAAACAGTCAAGGTGTGTACATTTCTTAAGGCACTGCATATTATTTTATTTCACCTTTATTTAACCAGGTAGGCCAGTTGAGAACAAGTTCTCATATACAACTGCGACCTGGCCAAGATAAAGCAAAGCAGTGCGCCAAAAACAACAGAGTTACACATAAACAAACGTAGTCAATAACACAATAGAAAAATCTGTATACAGTGTGTGCAAATGTAGAAGATTACGATGGTAAGGCAATAAATAGGCCACAGTAATAGGCAAAATAATTACAATTTAGCATTAACACTGGCGTGACAGATGTGCAGATGATGATTTGCACCCCAGTATCTCTACTTGCACAAGAGCAAGATAAATAACAATATGGGAATGAGGTAGTTGGGCTATTTACAGATGGGTTGTGTACAGGTACAGTGTTGGTTTTGAGGATGACCAGTGAAATATACCTGCTGGAGCACGTGCTACAGGTGGGTGTTGCTATGGTGACCAGTGAGCTGAGATAAGGCAGGGTTTTACCTAGCAAAGACTTACAGATGACCTGGAACCAGTGGGTTTGGCAACGAATATGTAGCGAGGGCCAGCCAAAGAGAGCATACGGGTCGCAGTGGTGGGTAGTATATTGGGCTTTGGTGACAAAACGGATGGCACTGTGAGACTCCACCCAATTTGCTGAGTAGAGTGTTGGAGGCTATTTTGTAAATGACATCGCTAGGATAGTCAGTTATACAAAGGTATGTTTGGCAGCATGAGTGAAGGAGGCTTTGTTGAGAAATATGAAGCCGATTCTCGACCTAATTTTGAATTGGAGATGCTTAATGTGAGTCTGGAAGGAAAGTTCACAGTCTAACCTGACACCTAGGTATTTGTAGATGTCCACATACTCTAAGTCGGAACCGTCCAGAGTAGTGACGCTAGACGGGCAGGTGCGGGAAGCAGTCGGTTGAAGAGCATGCATTCAGTTTTACTAGCATTTAAATGCAGTTGGAGGCCACGGAAGGAGTGCTGTGGCATTGAAGAGCCAGATGTATACAGAATGTTGTTGTCTGCGTAGAGGTGGATCAGAGGATCACCAGCAGCAAGCGCGACATTGATATATACAGAGAAAAAAGTCAGCCTGAGAATAGAACCCTGTAGCACCCCCATAGAGACTGCCAGAGGTCGGAACAACAGGCCCTCCGATTTGACACACTGAACGGTCTGAGAGGTAGTTGGTGAAACAGGCAAGGCGGTCATTTGAGGAACCAGGGATATTGACTCTGCCGATAAGAACGTAGTGATTGACAGAGTCGAAAGCCTTTGGCCTGGTCGATGAAGACGCCAGCACAGACGGTCTTTCATCGATGGCGGTTATGATATCTATTTGGACCTTGAGCGTGGCTGAGGTACACCCATGACCAGCTCGGAACCAGATTGCATAGCGGAGAAGGTACGGTGGGATTCAAAATGGTCGGTGATCTGTTAAATTTGGCTTTCGAAGATTTTAGAAAGGCAGGGCAGGATGGATGTAGGTGTATAACAGTTTGGGTCTAGAGAGTCTCCCCCTTTGAAGAGGGGGATGACCGAGGCACCTTTCCAATCTTTGGGGATCTCAGACGATACGAAAGGGGTTGAAACAAATTTTGGCAGATAATTTTAGAAAGAGAGGGTCCAGATTGTCTCGCCAAGCTCATTTTTAGGGATCCAGATTTTGCAGCTCTTTCAGAACATCAGCTGTCTGGATTTGGGTTAAGGAGAAGCAAGGGGGGCTTGGGCAAATTGCTGCAGGGGGTGCAAAGCTGTTGGCCGGGGTGGAGGTAGCCAGGTGGAAAGCATGGCCAGCCGTAGAAAAATGCTTATTGAAATGATCGATTATCGTAGATTTATCAGTGGTGACAGTGTTTCCTAGCCTCAGTAAAGTGGACAGTTGGGAGGAGGTGCTCTTACTCTCCATGGACTTTACAGTGTAAAACATTTTTGGAATTAGTGCTACAGGATGCAAATTTCTGTTTGAAAAAGCCAGCCTTAGCTTTCCTAACTGGCTCCTGGTTCCTGACTCCCCTGAAAAGTTGCATATCGCAGGGGCTATTCAATGCTAATGCAGAACGCCACAGGATGTTTTTGTGCTGGTCAAGGGCAGTCAAGTCTGGGGTGAACCAAGGGCTATATCTGTTCTTAGTTCTGCATTTTTTGAATGGGGCATGCTTATTTAAGATGGTGAGGAAAACACTTTAAAAGAATAACCAGGCATGTGATATTACTGCCCCAAAAGATTTAGACAAAAAATAATAATAATATTTAAAAAAAATAAAGAATCTGGCACCCTATTTTGATATAAAATAATCATTTCCTAGTTGTCAAACCACATATCCATGACCATCACTGATTTAGGCAATACTTTATAAGACGTTTGAAACAAACGTTTTACACGGAGTACTGTGACTATGCTCTTGCACATAAATTAGAACATGTGAATTACAGGTTTTTTAAGCTATGCTTCCACACTAGTTCCAATTTGGAAATAATCATGTTACTAAATGAAAAAATGCTATATTAGATTTTATAAAAATGTAAAGTTTTAAAATATGTCTGGGTGTTTAGGGCCCTATTTAAGCCGCGTTGCGGTAAATGCGGACGGTATCCAGACATTAAAATGGAATTCAACAATATAAAATATGTATTGAACTTATTAGAAAATTATTTTATTTGCCCAACAACAAATTATTATCCTGAAACAGTCTGAAACGGCACAGGAATGCCTGTCTGTGTGTGTTGTGCTCGCATGTGTAGTCTACACTGTGTAGCCGTTAGCGATAATGCTAATGACAGTCTACTGGTAAATTAAAAGCTGTTCCCAAAAACCTTCTCAATTAAGTGTTAACAACAAAGTAGCCAATACCTACCTGGCAGAACCGAGTTACCATTTATTTAGCGCAACTCGACAATCACATGAGCTCTACAGAAACACTGCTAACCAAACAATGGTCTCTGGCTGGCGCACTTGCATTAAAGTGCTTATACACCCACAATTAAACATTTTTAAAATATATTAATAAATAAATAAAAATCTAGTCTCCTGATGTGGTTTAAGCATTGTTGTGAACTTAGAACATACAATTTCGATAATTATATCTTTTTTACAAAACAAACCTGAGAAAAACAAAAGGAAGAATACTGAATTTTGGAAAATCCTGAAACAAAATCGGTTAAAAAAAATATATATATTAAAATCAAGTAAACCAAAAGTAATCAATGTAAATCGATTGTTACTATTTTGAGTAATCAAAGGATTACCTTACCGATTACTTTATTTTTCATGCAACTAATCACTAACCGATTACATGTTTCAAGTAATCCGCCCAACCCTGATTATATATAGGTGTAGTCTTACCTAGCTCAGTGAGACGAGGCGGGGTCTTGCTGGCACTGCGGCGGCCTCGAGATGTGGAACGGCGCTTGCGGAGGATGAGGATTGGTGAGTGGCTTGGTTCCCGTTTCCATCGGTCGCGTCGGTCAAACGAGCGATTCCGCATGACGGGCCGCCGCCGCCGCGACCCGGAGCGGGACCTTCTCCTCCGGCCTGGAGAACGAGACTTGGAGCGTTTGCTCCTGTCTGCAGACTTGGACCTCTTCCTTCTGGCTGGGGAGCGGGACTTAGAGCGCTTGGTCCTGACTCTGGACTTGGAACGCGACTTCCTGCGCCGTACCGGTGACTTAGACCGTGATCTCCTGCGCCGGGCCGGACTTCTGGACTTAGACCTCTTCTTCCGTCTGGTAGGCGGGGAGACAGACTTCCTTTTCCTGGCTGGGGACTTGGAACGTCTCCTTCTGGAGGCAGACTTGGACTGAGAGGGTGAGATGGACTTGGACCGGGAGCACCTCCATGAGGGAGAGGTGGACATCTTCCTACCAGCAGGTGATCGGGACTTCCTACTAGGAGAAGCTGAAGTTGAGGACTGCCGTTGTTTTGAAAATGTCTTCTTAATGGGAGATTTAGAAGGTGAGGACCTGGAGCAGCGATCAGCAGGAACAGTCTCTGGTGAAACAGACCTGGACGTAGCATGCTCATCCGGTTCTTCTTCAGAGGAACTTGTTGGGCTTCTTGCCACCTTTGGCTCTTCTTCTGCAGAGTCATGGTCTTCAGATGGAATCTCAGAGGTGCTCTCTTCAGCATGCCCAGCCATTGGCTTGCCCTGTGTGGTAGATCTGGAGGCAGCAGCCAAAGCGAGGGGCTTCCAGGGCTCTGCTGCAGCTACAGCTTCCCCAACAGACTTAGTAGACGCTTCATTATTCACAGTCGTGTCTGCAGTTTGCTTGTCAGCCATTTTTGGAGACTTTAGGTCCTTGGCAGTAGACCTGGATCTTGAGCGTTCTGGGGATACGCTCTCAGAATGCCTGTCGCTTGAGACAGACTTGGATTTGTCGCTGGTGGGTGATTTTGACATTGAATGCTTGTTTATTTTCTGGGATTTGGATTTAGGAGTATGAGACTTGGACTGGTTACGCGGCGATAGTGATCGTGATGTTGATGGTTTACTGCGTCCTGGGGATCTGGACTTTGTCCTGCTCCGCTTCGGTGATCTAGAACATATTTTCTTAACTGGTGACCTGGATATCCTGCGGCTACGGGAGCGGGACTTGTTGTCCTTGCCCCGTGGGGATTTGGACCGTGAACCTTTCCTGTTCCTCTTCAGGATCACGACGGAGCGGGAACGAGTCCGCCTACCTCTCCTGACCGGAGACCGGGACCGTCGTGTCCTTGGGGGGGACCTCTTTCTGCGAGACGGGGAGCTGCTCTGGGAATGCCGTCCTCTCCTCATTGACCGGGAGCGATGGAGCCGTCTAGATCTGGAGCGTGAACGGCGAGTCTGCCTCACAGGTGAGCGGGACCACGGACGTCTACCTCGACGAGGGGGGGGGGTTCTGGTCCTAGACCTTCTGACACAGCCATGTGACCTGGACTCAGACCGCCGCCCTCGTCTGGGAGATGGAGACAGTTTGCGTCCTCTCCTAGGGGATTTAGACAGAGACTTGCGTCCTCTTCTAGGGGACAAAGGAGAGGACTTTCGCCCTCTCCTAGGGGACAGAGAAGGGGACAACTTGCGCCCTCTCCTAGGGGACAGAGAAGGGGACAACTTGCGCCCTCGTCTAGGGGACAGAGAAGGGGACAACTTGCGCCCTCGTCTAGGGGACAGAGGAGACAACTTGCGCCCTCGTCTAGGGGACAGAGGAGACAACTTGCGCCCTCGTCTAGGGGACAGAGGAGACATCTTGCGCCCTCGTCTAGGGGACAGAGGAGACAACTTGCGCCCTCGTCTAGGGGACAGAGGAGACAACTTGCGCCCTCGTCTAGGGGACAGAGGAGACAACTTGCGCCCTCGTCTAGGGGACAGAGGAGACAACTTGCGCCCCGTCTAGGGGACAGAGGAGACAACTTGCGCCCTCGTCTAGGGGACAGAGGAGACAACTTGCGCCCTCGTCTAGGGGACAGAGAAGGAGACTTGCGTCCTCTCCAGGGTGACAGAGGAGACATACGTCGTCTCTTAGGGGACAGAGAAGGGGACTTGCGTCCCCTCTTTGGAGACATGCGTCCTTTCCTGGGGGACAGAGATGGGGACTTGCGTCCTCTCCTGGGGGACAGAGATGGGGACTTGCGTCCTCTCCTGGGGGACAGAGATGGGGACTTGCGTCCTCTCCTGGGGGACAGAGATGGGGACTTGCGTCCTCTCCTGGGGGACAGAGATGGGGACTTGCGTCCTGTCCTGGGGGACAGAGATGGGGACTTGCGTCCTGTCCTGGGGGACAGAGATGGGGACTTGCGTCCTGTCCTGGGGGACAGAGATGGGGACTTGCGTCTTGTCCTGGGGGACAGAGATGGGGACTTGCGTCTTGTCCTGGGGGACAGAGATGGGGACTTGCGTCTTGTCCTGGGGGACAGAGATGGGGACTTGCGTCTTGTCCTTTTGGGGGACTTGGACTGCTTCCTCTTGGGAGTCATGCTTTTTGAGCCAGATCGAGACCTGCCCCTGCCAGACACAGGCTGACTAGACAATCCCGCGGGGCTTCGTGAACGACTGCGACTTGATCTGGACCGCTTAGGGCTTGGCGAACGACTAAGACTTGATCTAGCCATCTTAGTGTCTGTCAGCGACCCTGACCTTGACCTGGAGGGAGCCTGGTTCTTCACCTTTGACCTCTGCTCTGGTTTGGTTTCCTCCTTCTGGCCATCCTGCTTGGGGATGATGTCAGGAAGCTCCTGGGTGTGGCTGAAGCTCCTGTCGCTCCGTGGATCTTCCGGTTTTGTGACAGAGATGGTTTGGTTCTCCCTGTTAGCAGGGGAAACCTTCTCTTCAGTCTTTCCTCCTGCATCCGCAGACTCATTATCTGAGGGTTGACACATCACTTTCAGAGATTCCTCTTTTTGGGCCAAAGTGATGCATAGGGAGGGAACTCGCTCCTCTTGCCTGGCCTTAGACTGCATGGGAACAGCCTGCACTACCATGCCAGCTGGCTTCCCCTCAGACTCAGAATCTGTTCCTGACATAGATTCGCTCTCTGATAGGGAGTGTGAAGAAGAGTTCTTCTCCTGCTTTTCTTCCCCTTTTCTCCTCCTTTTTCTCTTCTTTTTCCCAGCATGTCTTTTGTGTTTTCTGGCTTTAGCGTCACCTTCTACCTCAGGTATAGCTGTGTGGACAGGTACACAAGAATCAGTTTTTTTTAAAATCACTTTGCATCGGTTTGTTTCCGACACCTGGTCCAAACTCCTTACCTGTGATCAAGTCCTTTGTTGCCTCCTCTTTCGTGTCTACTCCTGTATCGGAGGCCACTGGGCCAGCACTCCTCAAGCTAAAAACAGAAAATATATTGATTATAGCCGCAAATATAATGAATACTATAATCATAATTGTCCCAATGGTTTAGAGCCAAACAAACAAGAGCCTGTTGGATTTACATTTCTGCTGCTTTACCTCCTAAATTCCAGTGTGGAAACCATCTAGAGGTGACCAGGCAACACCCTGTTCTGCCTAGCACTTGCCTGCATTCAGTACATAAAAACGTAATAGAACGTTTAATTGAACAGAAACGATGCTGTACTGAAGTCAGTTAAAAAACAGGGATGGGCTGGGTTGTAGCTTCAAAATTCACCTTTCCCTTTAAATACATAAATCATTGCTCCAAGCCACACCCCGGCACACCCACCAAATGGAGCAAACGTATCACAGAGCCTGTTCAAGAACATACAAGTTTTTGGGGAAATGTGTCGTTCAGTACAAGCCTTTCCGCAAAGTAGCAAATGTTCACGCAAACTGAACGCAGCACTGGTCTGGTTGTAATGGGCAGAATCTAGCAGAGTTATGGTTCTCATGGGATGAGTCAAACCAAGTTCTGGTTCTAATGGGAGGAGCCTCACCCTGCCCTGGTTCTGACTGGCGGCTTTTCTACGTCGGACTCTGGGGCCGACTCTGAGCTCGTCTCTCGCTCTCCCTTGCCACGTTTCTTCTTCTTCTTCTTGCTCTTGTGTTTTTTGTGCTTCTTGTTCTTCTTCTGCGGCGTCTCACTTCCTTCCTTTGCAGATGTTTCCTCCAGAGTGTGTTCTTGCTCTGCAGCCTCGTCCCCGCCTGCACAGATTAATCAATTACATTCCTCATTTAAAGATTAGCCAACCACATTCTTTAGTCACAGATTAACCAATCACATTTCTTTGTTATGCTAGATTCGGAATATGGGGAGTTCACATGGACAACGTGCGAAAGCAATTTCTAATGAAATGGTGGCCAGGCAGAGGCAAGGCAATCTCTGGTGTGTGTGTCATTGGCATATCATGATCTAGCCAATCCAGCATGAACTTCCAGCATCATAGCTAGTTTATGTTTGAGGTTGAGCCGATGGTCTATTGAAAGGATGGTAAAGAAACCTCCAACAAACCTTTACTTGTGCATACTTCCTTAATTCTCAATTTGGAAGTATGCTAATTGTCAAGAATACTCAGAAAAATATTGACTCCACAGAAAGAGGATATCTTCTTAATATCTTTCTGAATATTTCCTTGTTTTTCAGAGTTCCACCAGCAACCACAAACATCATTTTATAATTCACTGGTACCTTCCAAATGATAATTAATTAAGTATCGCCTAGTAAAGGTCAGCTGAAAATTTCTCAGTCCATGAATTTCCCAAATTTAGGTATAACCATCTACGTGAGAATAACTATCCCTCACATTACAGGGATATTTCTGCAAATCTTGATAACAAACCTGGCTGTGTGTCAACTGCACACTCCATTTTATCAGCTCTGTGGGGGTGATTGATGGCCTAAAAATCGCTGGCCCCTGGCAGTCAGTCCACCGTTCTCTTGGCCCTCTGTCACTATTGGGAAAAACAAAGCAGTTACTCCAGGGCACTCAACAGTTTGTTTCCCGAATGTCAAGACAATACAGATTAATTACATGAAATACTAATGTTACCGTTAAAAAAAAACTGCTATGAGTGTCCACAGGGTTACATTAAGTATAGGTACACAACAAAAATAAAAACCCACTCTCTGCTGCAGCATTACATAACCAATGACCCACTTACAGAGCCAGGCAACCGTTTTGTAATCGCCCATCTCAACTGGCATTAACACTTGATAGTTAACCAGGCAGATCACTAGCTACGATTTAGCTTAGCTAACTACATAGCAACCAAAGTAGTTAAGTAACGTCAGCTCGCTAGTGCTATCAAGTTAACTTCATATAGCTAGCGTAGCTCGCTAATGCTTTCTAGTTATCAACGAGGGTCCAACAACAAGTTAGCTAGCTTTAGCTTAACTACTTTTAATAATTGTGTGAAAATTAAAATGCAATCTGGCTAGCCACTTCAGGTTAGCTAACAAAGACACGCCGTAATCAGCACCCGGCCTCACTCGACAAACGTTAGCCAGATTGCTAGCCGTCTATAGATTATTTGTCTTGATTCATCTGAAAAAAAAAATCTATCTATAGACAATCGATAGTTGTTGTATAACACACATTTACACCGTTTTCTTACCTAGCTATGTCGCCAATGCCTTGAATTTAAATTATTAGATACTCCAGGAAAGCCTGTTGTATGGCAGTCGCCATCTTCCTAGGACGCCATGACAGTTTGGGGGACCCCGTAATCCCAGAATGCCCTGCTGGGCGGCAAATTGCGAGCGGAAATTATCTCCATGACAACTCAGAGGTGACAAGCCCTCTGCATTTAACATACAAATCTTCTTCTTTTTTTTAAATAAACACATCTACTACTTAATCTTCTTTATGTTTTTATATCAGAGGCATAGAAAACAGGGGCCATAGAAATATAAACTTGACCTTTACACTTTAGCTTGAGACAAGTAGTAAGTTTTTTTTTTAGGGTTAGTGCTATCACATATCCTTGGGCTTGGGACGTTCCTACCCTAAACGCTAACCCAAGACTTAACCCATACCCGAACCTTAACCCTTATGTAACCATTTTACATTTCAACTTAAATGGGGTCGGGTTCCAAGGAGCTCTGATAGCAAGGACCCAGCTTGTAGTCCTAAAAAACAGAAATGTGTTACCTCTGGTTCATTCAGCCATTCCTATTAGGAAAATGAATGGAAAAATAATAGAGTTTTGGAATAAATGGCGAGTATAAACTCTGAGGTTATTTTAGGTTGAGGAGATCTTATACGGTTTGTTAACGTGAACTTTATGAAAAATAAAGCCTTTATGTGTTTTTTTAAATTACATAAATTCTTCAAATTTCACAAAAAGTGATGTTATCTGATGAGATTTTCTCATATAACAAAACGTATAAGATCTCCTATGCCCTTGTTTACCACAGACCTTATTTTCTGCGTTTATCCAAAAACCCTACAAAAACAACGAACCAGTTAGTGCCTACAAAAAGATAACATAACTATTGCTCTCTATTGCATTGGAGCAGGGGGCCGAGTAAAAAGACATGCCACAGGTCGTGCGATACAGTTCCCGTCAAAAACAAAATATTTGGTTAGTAGAGCAGAGACCCTACTGAGTATTCCACCCCCCTTTGGCTGGGAATGAAAGTAAGGTTTTTTCTTGACTGCAACATTGTTTGGAGGCAATGGAAGGGGTGGGGTAAATTTTTTTAAAGGACTACCTCATCTCCCCACACATATAATTATCTGTAAGATCCCTCAGTCGAGCAGTGAATTTCAAACACAGATTCAATCACAAAGACCAATGCCTCGCAAAGAAGGGCACCTTTTGGTGGATGGGTAAACATTTAAAAAGGAGACATTGAATATCCCTTTGAACATGGTGAAGTTATTAATTACACTTTGAAAGGTGTATAAATACACCTAATACACCCAGTCACCAAAGATAAAGGTCTCCTTCCTAACTGTGAAACTGCTCAGGGATTTCACCAGTTCAAATCCCCGAGCTGACAAGGTACAAATCTGTCTTTCTGCCCCTGAACAGGCAGTTAACCCACTGTTCATAGGCTGTCATTGAAAATAAGAATTTGTTCTTAACTGACTTGCCTAGTTAAATAAAGGTAAACACAATAATAATAATAAAAATTAAATTAAAATGAGGCCAGTGGTGACTAAAACTAAGTCACAGAGTAAATGGCTGTGATAGGAGAAAACTGAGGATTGATCAACAACATTGTCGTTTCTCCACAATACTAACCTAATTGACTGAGTGAAAAGAAGGAAGCCTGTACACAATACAAAATATTCCAAAACATACAGTTGAAGTCTGAAGTTTACATACACCTTAGCCAAATACATTTAAACTCAGTTTTTCACAATTCCTGACATTTAATCCTAGTAAAAACTCCCTGTTTTAGGTCAGTTAGGCTCACCACTTTATTTTAAGAATATGAAATATCAGAATAATAGTAGAGAGAATGATTTATTTCAGCTTTTATTTCTTTTGTCACATTCCCAGTGGGTCAGAAGTTTACATACACTCAATTAGTATTTGGTAGCATTGCTTTTAAATGGTTTAACTTCAGAAGGCTAGGGTCGTTTTTTCTCAATTCCCGCCTGACTGACGTGCCCAAAGTAAACTGCCTGTTGCTCAGGCCCTGAAGCCAAGACATGCATAGAATTGGTACCACTTGAAATAAAACATTTTGAAGTTTGTAGAAATGTTAAAATAATGGAGGAGACTATAACACAACAGATATGGTAGGAGAAAATCCAAAGAAAAACCAACCAGAATTTTTGTTTGAGAAAGCCCATGCTCTTACAATGGGAAGTATAAGGAAATAATGAAATCTAGCTCCCAGGATGCAATTCCTATGATTTCCACAGGGTGTCAGCAGTTTATGTTAAAGATATCAGGCTTGTTTTTTCCAAAACGACTAAGAAATATGAGTTTTAGGACTGGGACAAACTGTTGGAAATTCGTGTTTGGGTGCGCGATGAAGATCGACGCACTTTCTAATATCGGTTTCCTATTGAACATACTTCTTTCCGTATGAAATATTATCATCTGTTTACATTTTAGGGGTCAATAGAAGGAGTCTGAGGAGTCAATAGAAATGTGTTTTGACTTGTTTTAGGAAAGTTTAGTGGTAGATTTCCAGATTCCTTACTCTGCATCTTGAACGAGTGGATTACTCAAATCGATGGCGCCAACTAAACTGACTTTTTGGGATATAAAGAAGGATTTTATCTAACAGAACGAAACTTAATGTTATAGCTGGGACCTTGTGGATGACAAATCAGAGGAAGATTTTCAAAAAGTAAGTGAATATTTAATCGCTATTTGTGAATTTATGGAAACTGTGCCGGTGGAAAAATATTTGATGTGGGGCACCGTCGTCAAACAATTGCATGGCATACTTTCGCTGTAATGGCTAGTGTAAATCGGACAGTGCAGTTAGATTAATTCATCTAATAATTCAATAGTGAATTCATCTCCCAGTGTCTTGTGGAAAGCCAACTTAACCAGGTTTTCATCTAGGATTTTGCCTGTGCTTAGCTCCATTCCTTTCCCTTTCTATCCTGAAAAACTCCCCAGTCCATAACAAATACAAGCATGCCGATACCATGATGCAGCCACCACCATGCTTGAAAAAAGGAGAGTGGCACTCAGTAATGTTTAGATCTTTAGATCTGGTTTAGATCTTATCTGTCAGAAAGATATCAGTTTGTCTCTGTGCATGGTTTGTCCTCTGACAAATCAACTGTAAATTTCGGTGTTCCCCAAGGTTCCGTTTGAGGACCACTATTGTTTTCACTATATATTTTACCTCTTGGGGATGTCATTCGAAAACATAATGTTAACTTTCACTGCTATTCGGATGACACACAGCTGTACACTTCAATGAAACATGGTGAAGCCCCAAAATTCCCCTCGCTAGAAGCCTGTGTTTCAGACATAAGGAAGTGGATGGCTGAAAACTTTCTACTTTTAAACAAAACAGAGATGCTTGTTCTAGGTCCCAAGAAACAAAGAGATCTTCTGTTGAATCTGACAATTAATCTTGATGTTGTACAGTCGTCTCAAATAAAACTGTGAAGGATAAATAAAACTCTCGGCGTTACTCTGGACCCTGATCTCTCTTTTGACGAACATATCAAGACTGTTTCAAAGACAGCTTTTTTCCATCTACGTAACATTGCAAAAATCAGAAACTTTCTGTCCAAAAATTATGGAGAAAAATTAATCCATGCTTTTGTCACTTCTAGGTTAGGCTACTGAAATACTCTACTTTCCGGGTACCCAGATAAAACACGAAATAAACTTCAGTTAGTGCTAAACACGGCTGCTAGAATCTTGACTAGAAGACAAAAATGTGATCATATTACTCCAGTGCTAGCCTCTCTACACTGGCTTCCTGTTAAGGCAAGGAGTGATTTCAAGGTTTTACTGCTAACCCACAAAGCATTACATGGGCTCGCTCCGACCTATCTTTCTGATTTGGTCCTGCCGTACATACCTACACGTACGCTACGGTCACAAGACGCAGGCCTCCTAATTGTATCTAGAATTTCTAAGCAAACAGCTGGAGGCAGGAATTTCTCCTATAGAGCTCCGTTGTTATGGAATGGTCTGCCTACCCATGTGAGAGACGCGGACTAGGTCTCAACCTTTAAGTCTTTACTGAAGACTCATCTATTCAGTAGGTCATATGATTGAGTGTAGTCTGGTCCAGGAGTGTGAAGGTGAACGGAAAGGCTCTGGAACAACGAATCACCCTTGCTGTCTCTGCCTGGCCGGTTCCCCTCTCGCCACTGGGATTCTCTGCCTCTAACCCTATTACAGGGGCTGAGTCACTGGCTTACTGGTGCTCTTCCGTGCCGTCCCTAGGAGGGGTGCGTCACTTGAGTGGGTTGAGTCACTGACGTGATCTTCCTGTCTGGGTTGGCGCCCCCCTTGGGTTGTGCCGTGGCGGAGTTCTTTGTGGGCTATACTCGGCCTTGTCTTAGGATGGTAAGTTGGTGGTTGAAATTATCCCTCTAGTGGTGTGGGGGCTGTGCTTTTTCAAATTGGGTGGGGTTACATCCTGCCTGTTTGGCCCTGTCAAGGGGTATCGTCGGATGGGGCCACAGTGTCTCCTGACCCCTCCTGTCTCAGCCTCCAGTATTTAAGCTGCAGTAGTTTTATGTGTCGGGGGGCTAGGGTCAGTCTGTTATATTCTTGGAGTATTTCTCCTGTCTGATCCGTTGTCCTGTGTGAATTTAAGTATGCTCTCTCTAATTCTCTCTTTCTCTCTCTCTCTCTCTCTCTCTCTCTCTCTCTCTCTCTCTCTCTCTCTCTCAGAGAACCTGAGCCCTAGGACCATGCCTCAGGACTACCTGACATGATAACTCCTTGTTGTCCCCAGTCCACCTGGCTGTGCTGCTGCTCCAGTTTCAACTGTTCTGCCTGTGGCTATGGAACCCTGACCTGTTCACTGTGATTACTATTATTTGACCATGCTGGTCATTTATAAACATTTGAACATCTTGGCCATGTTCTGTTATAATCTCCACCTGGCACAGCCAGAAGAGGACTGGCCACCCCTCATAGCCTGGATCCTCTCTAGGTTTCTTCCTAGGTTTTGGCCTTTCTAGGGAGTTTTCCTAGCCACTGTGCTTGTACACCTGCATTGCTTGCTGTTTGTGGTTTTAGGCTGGGTTTCTGTACAGCACTTTGATATATCAGCTGATGTAAGAAGGGCTATATAAATACATTTGATTTGATTTGATTTCATATGTTGTATTGGATTTGTATTCAGGACAAAAAGTTAATTGCTTTGCCAGATTTTTTGTAGTATTACTTTAGTGCCTTGTTGCAAACAGGATGCACAGTTGAAGTCAGAAGTTTACATACACTTAGGCTGGAGTCATTAAAACTCATTTTTCAACCACTCCACAAATTTCTTGTTAAACTTCTTTCGGACTGGGGGGCTGTATTGAGTATCTTGGATGAATAAGGTGCCCAGAGTAAACTGCCTGCTACTCAGGTATATAAATAGTAGATTTGGATAGAAAACACTCTGAAGTCTCTAAAACTGTTTGAATGATGTCTGAGAGTGTAACAGAACTCATATGGCAGGCGAGAACCTGAGAAAAAATCCAACCAGGTAGTGGGAAATCTGAGGTTTGAAGTTTTTCAAGTGATTGCCTATGCAATATACAGTGTGTATGGGGTCATATTTCACTTGCTAAGGCTTCCACTAGATGTCAACAGTCTTTAGAACTTTGTTTCAGGCTTCTACTGTGAACGGGGAGCGAATAAGAGCTGTTTGAATCAGGGGTCTGGCAGAATGCCATGAGCTAAGTCACGTGTGCGACCTCCGTTCCTTTTCATTTCTAAAGACAAAGGAATTGTCTGGTTTGAATATTATTGAAGATTTATGATAAAAACATCCTAAAGATTGATTATTACATCGTTTGACATGTTTCTATGAACTGTAATGTAACTGTTTTGACTTTTCGTCTGGACTAAGTGCCCGCGCCTTGTGAATTTGGATTTGTGAACTAAGCATGGGAACAAAAAGGAGGTATTTGGACATAAATTATGGACTTTATCAACCAAAACAAACATTTATTGTGGAACTGGAATTCCTGGGAGTGCATTCCCGATGAAGAACATCAAAGGTAAATTAAAATGTATAACGCTATTTCTGAGTTTTGTGACACCTCTCCTTGGTTGAAACATGGCCATGTGTTTTTCTGTGGCTTGGCGCTGACCTAACATAATTGCATGGTGTGCTTTCACAATAAAACTTTTTTGAAATCTGACACAGCAGTTGCATTAAGGAGAAGTTTATCTTTAATTGTGTGTTTAACACTTGTATGTTTATGATGAGTATTTCTGTAATTTGATGTGGCTCTCTGCACTTTCACCGGATGTTTGTTTGAGACTATTCCTTTCTGAACATAACGCACCAATTTCAAATTAGGTTTTTGGACATAAAGATGAACTTTATCAAACAAAACACACATTTATTGTTTAACATGGAGTCCTGGGAGTGCTATCCGGTGAAGATCATCAAAGGTTAGTGATTAATTGTAACGCTATTTCTGTCTTTTTAACACCTCTCCTTCTTTGGAAAATGGTTGAATGTTTCTCTGTGGCTAGGCGCTGACCTAACATAATTGCAAGGTGTGCTTTTACAATAAAACTTTTTTGTAATCTGACACAGCGGCTCCTTTAAGGAGAATTTATCTTTAATTGTGTGTTTAACACTTGTATGTTTATGATGAGCATTTCTGTAATTTGATGTGGCTCTCTGCACTTTCACCGGAAATCGCAAGGTGTGCTTTTGCCGTAAAGCCTTTTTGAACTCAGACACAGTGGCTGGATTAACAAGAAGTTTATCTTTAAAATGTTGTATAATACTTGTATGTTTGAGGAATTTTAATTATGAGATTTCTGTTGTTTTGAATTTGGCGCCCTGCAATTTCACTGGCTGTTGGCGAGGTGGGATGCTACCATCCCACATATCCCAGAGAGGTTTTAACAAACTATAGTTTTGGCAAGTCAGTTAGGACATCTACTTTCCAACAATTGTTGACATACAGATTATTTCACTTATAATTCACTGTATCACAATTCCAGTGTGTCAGAAGTTTACATACACTAAGTTGACTGTGCCTTTAAACTGCATGGAAAATTCCAGAAAATGATGTCATGGCTTTAGAAGCTTCTGATAGGTTAATTGACATCATTTGAGTCAGTTGGAGCCGTAGTTGTGGATGTATTTCAAGGCCTACTCAGTGTCTCTTTGCTTAACATCATGGGAAAATCAAAAGAAATCAGCCCCCAAAAATTGTAGACCTCCACAAGTCTGGTTCATCCTTGGTAGCAATTTCCAAACGCCTGAAGGTACCATGTTCATCTGTACAAACAATAGTACACAAGTTTAAACACCATGGGACCACGCAGCTGTCATACCGCTCAGGAAGGAGACACATTCTGTCGCCTAGAGATGAATGTACTTTAGTGCGAAAAGTGCAAATCAATCCCAGAACAACAGCAAAGGACCTTGTGAAGATTCTGGAGGAAACAGGTACAAAGTATCTATATCCACAGTAAAAACGAGTCTTATATTGACATAACCTGAAAGGCCGCTCAGCAAGGAAGAAGCCACTGCTCCAAAACCGCCATAAAAAAAGCCAGACTACGGTTTGCATCTGCACATGGGGACAAATATGTTACTTTTTGGAGAAATGTCCTCTGGTCTGATTAAACAAAAATAGAACTGTTTGGCCATAATGACTATCGTTATGTTTGGAAGATAAAGGGGGAGGCTTGCAAGCCGAAGAACTCCATCCCAACCGTTAAGCACGGGGGTGGCAGCAAAATGCTAAGGGGGTGCTTTGCTGCAGGAGGGACTGGTGCACTTCACAAAGTAGATGGCATCATGAGGATGGAAAATTATGTGGATATATTGAAGCAACATCTCAAGACATCAATCAGGAAGTTAAAGCTTGGTCGCAAATGGGTCTTCCAAATGGACAATGACCCCAAGCATACTTCCAAAGTTATGGCAAAATGGCTTAAGGACAACAAAGTCAAGGTATTGGAGTGGCCATCACAAAGCCCTGACCTCTATCCTATAGAAAATTTGTGGGAAGAATTGAAAAAGCGTGTGCGAGCAAGGAGGCCTACATACCTGACTCAGTTACACCAGCTCTGTCAGGAGGAATGGGCCAAAATTCACTCAACTTCTTGTGGAAGGCTACACAAAACGTTTGACCCAAGTTAAACAATTTAAAGGCAATGCTACCCAATACTAATTGAGTGTATGTAAACTTCTGACTCACTGGGAATGTGATAAAATAAATAAAAGCTGAAATAATAAATCATTCTCTCTACTATTATTGTGACATTTCACATTCTTAAAATAAAGTGGTGATCCTAACTGACCTAAGACAGGGAATTTTTACTAGGATTAAATGTCAGGAATTGTGAAAAACTGAGTTTAAATGTAGTTGGCTAAGGTGTATGTAAACTTCCGACTTCAACTGTAATACCTAACTGTAAGGCATTTAGCTCGTTTGGGAGTTCTGATTCACTTGGCATCGCACAGCTGGGTTTCCATTTGTCATTCGTTATCGTCTGCAAGCCCTGCCACATACGACGAGTTTTGAAGCCGGTATAATAGGATTCCACCTTCCTTCTATATTGTCCTTTTGCATGCTTGATGTCTCGTCGGCAGTCGTTGCAGGCTTTCTTGTATGCGTCCATGTCCGTGTAATGTTCCTTTTAAGTGGTAGCTCTAGCCTTTTAGCCCAGTGCGGATATTGCCTATAATCCATGGTTTTTGGTTTGGATGCATTTGTGTGGTCTCTGTGGGGACGACGTCATCTATGCACTTATTGATGAAGCCCGTGACTGATGTGGTAAATTCCTCAATGCTATCAGATGAATCCTGGAACATGTCCAAGTCTGTACGAGCAAAACAATCTTGTAGTCTCTCGTCTGCTTCATCGGACCACTTCTGTATTGAGGGTGTCACTGGTACTTCGTGTTTGAGCTTGTATTTGTAAACAGGAAGAGGGAGAATAGATCCGTGGTCAGATTTGCCAAAGGGAGGATGAGGGAGGGCCTTGAATGTGTTTCTGTGGGTAGAATTAAAGTGTTCTAGAGTTTTAGCGCCCATAGCGGCATAGGAGATGTGTTGGTAGAACGTTGTGTTGGTAAAACGCTGCCTTTGTTTGTTTATGGCCCCATTCAGTTTGTTGAGTGCTAAAGTAGTGTTGGTTTGTGGAGGGATGTAGACAGCAGTGATAATTACAGATGATAACTCTTGGTAGATAAAAGGATGTGCAGCTTTCCATGAGGTGTTCTATATCAGGTGAGCAAAAGCTAGAGATTTCCATCACATTGGAAGCAGCGCACCAGTTGTTGTTCATGAAGTTGCACACTCCTCCCCCTTGGACTTGCCCGGGGCCGCTTTCGTCCGATTGTACCGCTGCATGGAGAAACCACTGAGTTCTACATACTGTAGACAGTCATCCAGCCACATCCTCTGCAAGGCATATAATATAGCAGCTTTTCAACAAGCTCATCCATCTATTCTCGAGTGACTGGACATTTGCCAGGGAATCTGATTGCTCTTCTGCTTCAGCAGGCAAAGTGCCGTTTTGTTGATTCTTCTGCAGCCAGTCTTTTAGGGCACCGATTGCCCATGTTGTATTGTTCGTTGTGTTGTTTTCATGTTTTCAATCCTCTATCTCATCAACTTCCAGGTCACTGACAGTTTAATGTCTCTTGGTTAAAGGTTGATCATCATCCTCGCAAAATAAATCAAAAGATATATCAAAATCCTCCACCGTACCAGCTACTGTTAGCTATAAACGTTAGCTAACGTTTTTTTGTGTTCTTTTGAATTCATCGTAGAATTCTATAGCCATTGAATTCTACTGTGCCAATAAACCATGCATTATAGTGAAATAATGCACAACTCTAGAATGCCCTTCAAGCCAGTCAGAAATGAGTATTCAACAATGCCATGGTATAATAGGTTGTATGTTTCAAAGGCAGCAATGAGTTTCAGGGCATGTTTGTTTTTAACAAATCTTAATGACTGCACAAAAATATGAAGCTCTCTTTCAAAAATCAATAATAAGTGGGTATTCTTCAAAAATCCACATTTGTGTATAACAATTTGGCTAATACAAATAAATTGGCATGGGCTCAGTTTCCGATAGTGATGGAACTTAAGTTTATGAGTGTTTTAACAATGCATCTTTTCTACAATGGCCGAAAGATGTAACGTTTCCCAAAACACCACGCAGAGCTAAGTGCATCGTTGAGGCATGTGTAAATACTGATAGGATCGAAAAAAAGGCAAGGCTGCTCTCGGATCAGCTTTCTCCATTCAAATCTTACCTTAACAGTAGAATTATTCCACAATACGGATGACGGACCAGCTTCTAGAAAGATATTATCACCCATGGCTGCAAATATTGAGGCGGCATATTCTAATGCTTACCCTATAATAATGCCTAGATGGGATACAGCTTTTGTCAAATTGACATCAAATGTGTTTTTGCATTTTAGCTAACCAAAACCTTTTTCTAACCTAAACCTAATTATTCTAACCTGCTACGTTAATTATCCTAACCTGCTGCGTAAGTTCTCCTAAACCTACTAAGAAAAGTCAATTTTGACAAAAGCTCTTCTTGACAAAACCTTTGAATACCAAGCGCTTATTTATGATCATTTCCACAATAATGTTGCAACAGACTGAGGATAGCCTGTCTGTCCTTTAGAGTTTTGGTGCAGAGTGTTTGCTGGATATTTGCAAGGGTATATACACTGAGTATACCAAATATTAGGAATACCTTCCTAATATTTAGTTGCAGCCCCCCTCCCCCCTTTGCCCTCAGAACAGCCTCAATTCATTGGGGCATGGACTCTACAAGGCGTCAAAGCATTTCACAGGGATGCTGGCCCGTTTTGACTCCAATGCTTCACACAGTTGTGTCAAGTTGGCTTAATGCCCTTTTGGCGGTGGACCATTCTTGATACACACGGGAAACTGTTGAGCATGAAAAACTCAGCAGTATTGCAGTTCTTAACACAAACCAGTGCGCCTGGCACCTACTACTATACCCCGTTCAAAGGCACTTAAATATTTGTCTTGCCCATTCACCCTCTGAATGAAACTAACACACAATCCATGTCTCAAGGCTTAAAAATCATTATTTTACCTGTCTCCCCCCCTTCATCTACGCTGATTGAAGTGGATTTTAACTTTTATTTTTATTTTTAAGTGACACCAATAATAGCTTTCACCTGGTCAGTCTGTCATGGAAAGAGCTGGTGTTCTTAATGTTTTGTACACTCAGTGTATTTTCACACTCAATATTTTCCTGTGTGCATCAAGAATGGTCCACCACCTAAAGGACATCCAACCAACTTAACACAACCAAGGAAAGTATTGGAGTCAATATGGGCCAGCATCACTGTGGAACTCTTTCGACACCTTGTAAAGTCCATGCCCCTACAAATTGAGGCTGTTCCGAGGGCAAAAGGATGGGGTGCAACTCAATATTAGGAAGGTGTTCCTAATGTTTGGTATACTCAGTGTAGGTTGTGGTGCAATTTCTTATTTTCCCCAATTTCCCTTTTCCCATTTTTGTGAACAAATTTGCAATGCACTTTCTGAACTGTGAAAGGCAGCAATACGCAACAAAGCGTCTAGTCTGGTGGAGAATTACATGAATAAGAAGATGATAATGTACTTGTTTGAGTGCCAAGGCTAAGCAACCAACTGTAGCCAAAAGTAGAGGAGTGAAGTCTGGGGAGCTGCATCTGCGACAGCCGAAAGTCTAAAGTGGTTTTCCAACACCAAGGTTCAGATCAACATGGCAGTATTGCCATTGTTTATGAAAGTTTTTCTTTATAATGTCGAAACAAACATGTCTCCAACCCCATACCACACACTGAAATCATATGTGTGTTTACATTCAGGGCCAGATTAATGCAGAGGCTTACCACCTCCTGTGGGAGGCCCAAGAGGAAGCAAAACATGTATAAATAAAACGAAATATATACAGAATATATTATGTATATATTATATATGTAATATATATGTTATATATATATTTTTACTGCAACTGCCAACCACAGGAGGATTCAGGAGCCCACAATGAGTGTAGACAGCCTACTGCCTCTCTGCTAGTCATCAGATGGGGGGAGGAGAGGAGGTAGGATGTATGTTTTTTAAATTCATTATTATTGATTTTTTTATCCAACAACAGGAGCCCGCTTTCAATGTTCAAAATACACCAGAGAGTAATATTTGGCCACAGAGGATCCATTGTTTCTACATTACTGTGGATTCAATTGGATCACAAGCGCATACAGGTAACTGTCAAAATAAAGGAAACACCAATTTAGTGTCTTAAAATGGTGTTTGGCCACCACGAGCTGCCAGAACAGCTTCAATGCGCCTTGGCTAAGATTCTACAAGTGGACCTAAAACCATGGCAGGAAAATGCACCCACCCCATAACATATTATTTATATCCCTCATTTACTCAAGTGTTTGCTTTTCTTTTGGCAGTTAAAAGGCCATTATTCTCCGGACATCAGTGTTCTCACTGATCTCCCCCCGTCTCAGGGAAACATGAAGATCCTGGTTGTTGTGGATCGGTTCTCTAAGTCCTGCCGTCTTATCCCGTTGCCCGGTCTCCCTACGGCCCTACAGACTGCGGAGGCTCTGTTCACCCATGTCTTCCGGCACTACGGGGTGCCCGAGGACATCGTTTCTGATCAGGGTCCCCAGTTTACATCCCGAGTGTGGAAGGCGTTTATGGAACATCTGGGGGTCTCGGTCAGTCTGACCTCGGGGTATCACCCAGAGTGTAATGGGCAGGTGGAGAGAGTGAACCAGAATGCGGGTAGGTTTCTGCGGTCGTATTGCCAGGCCCGGGGAATGGGCGAGATACGTCCCCTGGGCTGAAATGGCCCAGAACTCACTACGCCACTGCTCTACCAACATGTCACCGTTTCAGTGCATGTTGGGGTACCAGCCGGTCCTGGCACCATGGAATCAGAGCCAGACCGAGGCTCCTGCGGTGGAGGAGTGGGTGCAGCGCTCTAAGGAGACCTGGAGGGCCGTCCAGGAATCATTACGCCAGGCGAGTGGACGGCAGAAGAGGAGCGCTGACCGTCACCGCAGTGAGGCCCCCGTGTTTGCACCGAGGGACAGGGTCTGGCTCTCGACCCGAAACCTGCCCCTCCGCCTGCCCTGCCGGAAGCTGGGTCCGAAGTGTGTGGGGCCATTCAAAGTCCTGAGGAGAATAAACGAGGTGTGTTATCGATTATTGTTTCATGTGTCTCTCCTCAGGCCGGTAGTAGCTGGTCCCCTGCAGGAAGGTGAGGTTCCGGAGGTCCCTCCGCCCCCTCTGGACATCGAGGGGTCCCCGGCGTACACGATACGGGCCATTCTGGACTCGAGACGCCGGGTGAGGGGCCTGCAGTACCTCGTGGACTGGGAGGGGTACGGGCCGGAGGAGAGGTGCTGGGTCCCGGTGGGGGACATATTGGATCCATCTATGCTGAGGGATTTCCATCGCCTCCATCTGGATCGCCCTGCGCCTCGCCCTCCGGGTCGTCCTCGAGGCCAATGTCGGAGCGCTGCGGGACACCGAAGGTGGCTCCCCTTCCCACCGATCCCTTTTTTTCCCTTTTTTGTCTAATTGGTTTCACCTGTTCCTTGTTGGGGTTTTTGGGTTGGGGTTAGTTCGGTTAGCCTGTCTGTGTTTGTGCGGGCTTGTTACCGTTGGTGTCAAGAGGTGTTATTGATGATTGTTGGGGTTTTCCGCTGTCCGGTGAGGTACCAGTTTGTACTTGGGTATGTGTATTTACGCCTGTGTTTGGCATCACCCATTGTACGTTTTTCTGTTGGACATTAAAGCGTTTTTCCCGAATCCTCTGCTCTCTGTGCCTGACTCCACACCCATCACTCTTCGAGCGTTACACCCATAAATAATGTTGGGGCACACGTTAAGTGGATGCAGATATAGGAGGTCCTGTACTGGGAAGAGTTTAATTCTACTTTCACCCCTGCAAATAATAATAATGAGTAGTTATTCTGATGCAAGGTTCTTTGTAGATCAATCCGTCGGCAGACACTCACTATCGGCAGCAGTAGATATACATGTAGTACATGTAGGCCAAAGTCACACTTTTTTTATCCCCCATAATGCAATACACTCTGAAAGGCGACTTGACAAAGTGATCTGCTCGAACGCACTCAATGTTGCAACTTCCAGCAGCTTCGCCGTACTAGTTTTTCTTCCTCACATATCTATTGCCACATTCAATAACTCAGTGGTCGTTCTATATGTTTGAGATGACAAGGACGTTGTAACGATGCGGGCGTACTGCTCCCGGAGAAGATAGTGTGTTATGTGATGTTTAAGCATGCACCGGACAGTGTGATGGAAGCAGTGTTAGGGTTGTATAAAAGGATGTGGAGGACGAGGGTGATGATACACACACAGCCCCAGGACAGCAACACAATTAGACTTAACCACATCATGAGAAAACAAAAAGAGAATTACTTGACACATTGGAAAGAATTAACAAAAAAACTGAGCAAACTGTAATGCTATTTGGCCCTAAACAGAGCGCACACAGTGGCAGAATACCTGACCACCGTCACTGACCCAAAATTAAGGAAATCTTTGACTATGTACAGACTCAGTGAGCATAGCCTTGCTGTTGAGAAAGGTTGCTGTAGGCAGACCTGGCTCTCAAGAGAAGACAGGCTATGTGCACACTGCCCACAAAATGAGGTGTAAACTGAGCTGCACTTCCTAACCTCCTGCCAAATGTTTGACCATAATGGAAACACATATTTCCCTCAGATTACAGATCCACAAAGAATTCTAAACAAATCCAATTTTGATAAACTCCCATATCTATTGGTTGAAATACCACAGTGTGCAATCACAGCAGCAAGATTTGTGACCTGTTGCCACAACCAGTGAAGAACAAACACCATTGTAAATACAACCCATATTTATGTTTATTTATTTTCCCTTTTGTACTTAAACTATTTGCACATCGTTACAACACTGTATGTAGACATAATATGACATTTGAAATGTCTTTATTATTTTGGAACTAATGTGAATGTAATATTTACTGTTAACTTTTTATTGTTTATTTAACTTTTTTTTTTAGCAATGTAACATATGTTTCCCATGCCAATAAACCCCCTTGAATTGAATTGATACCTTCTGGGTGGAAACGTGCGGTTGTGTTGCCGTTTGTAAAACCAGGTAAAGATCCCGCTAGGGTGGGCAGCTATAGGCCTATGCGCTGACATCGAACATGTGTAAATTGATGGAAAAGATTATAGTGAGTAGGATGATGTATCTCTTGGAAGTCAGGGGTTTGATGAGCATAGCACAGAGTGGGTTCAGGAGAGGGAGGTCTGCCATGGATGCCCTGGTGACAGTTAGTACAGAGATCTCGCCAAGGCCCTGAAAATAAAAGAGGTAATGAGTATGGTATTTTTCTTCTACATTGAGAAAGCTTACTATACCATGTGGAGGGAAGGATTGTTGATCAAGTTGAGTGCATTGGGCACTAAGGGTCGTCTGTATAACTGGATCATGGAAATCCTGTTTGATCTAGTCATACTGGTGAGGGTGGGGTCAGAATTGTCAATGGGGTTTGAAATGGACAACGTTACTCCTCAGGGAAGTGTGGTTCGTCTGATTATGTTCTCCCTGATGATATATTACATATTTAAGGAGGTGGAACAGGGAGTGGGTGTGGCCTTGAATGTCATGATGGGGATATATAGAGAGAGGTGGGAAGGGAAGTATGCAATGAGGAAGATGCAAGAAGCTGTGGGAGTTTTGGAAGATTGGTCTCTGATAAGCGGGTTTAGGATGCCTGTGGCCAAGTCTTGCTTTATGGTGTATTCTAGGAGGAAGGTTTTAACCTCTTAAATATAAAATACCTTATTTGATTGTATTTGTTTTATTCAATTCAGTCTGGTATGAGAACGGTAACCCCTATCTGCAAAAGCAGGGTGTCTGCGGAAAGCTGAGTATCTTGGCTATTGATCGGTGCTTTCAAATCTTTGGTGTGACTTACTACCATATATGGGCATACAACTGTATAAAGGCAGGCCAAACCAATGACCTCGTTTCAAGATGGTTGCTAACTACATTCAGGTTAGCGTTGTGAAGAACAAACGAAATAAACACAAAATATGTTGATACACACTGAAAGCCGGGACTCCACAGATCATGAGGATATCTTATTTGTCTGCCTGTGACCTACCGTTATTGATCACCAGCCCAGAGAATCAAAATGTTTATTTTACACAACATTTTCACCAAACAGCAAACATCTTGCAAGGTAAGCTTCGATTTGCTCTGTGTTTCAGCTATAGCTACACGGGGGGGTATCAAATGAATCCTTAGGTTGGTAGGAACAAATCTAGGCTATTGCCAGTGTTATCTGATTATGTATGACTTAATGCGCATCAAAAATGATGTTGTCTGCTTACGCGCTGTAGTTATCCATTACACAGGGGATTGGCTACTATGGCACATTGACAGTCTTGTAGCCAATGAGATAAGCTTTCCAGGGATCTATAGTTGACCTGGGTGGGAAAAAGCAAGGCTTAGAACCTTTATTCGTAATGCGAACTATTGCTACCTGGCTCAGAGACAAGACGCCCTGAGCACGCTACATTGACATACATTGTTTACATTGTAAACAGATTTAATCTCTTTAATTGAATTGCTTTAGCATGAAAGATGGCTTCTCAAATGGGAGAAGTTAAAAACTAAGAATATTGAACAGGAACCTTAAAAGAAGGCAGCTATGAATAAGTATACCGACATAGAAGTTTTGAATAAAAACCTAGAGTCGGACTCGGATTCGACTCGGCCGACGAAGATTGCTTTCTAATAAAAGTGGCGATCCACACTTATTTTCATGACATTATATAGCTAATTTACTATATGTATTTCGTTTTTTTACAAGTTGTCTGCTTTCTGTGCTTTGGATTTAGTTTACATAAGCCTATGTAACAAGTCATTTTAATGTTATAGAATTCCAAAGTAGTTATTGGCTATGTTTCATATTAGTTCACTGTTTCCTGTTCTAAGTTCCATTATTGTAACTTTGTAGAGGCCACTACTCTCTCATGGCCATTGTTTATTTGTGGTTCTCACCTCTGCCTTTGTCTCCAAAGTGTTACTGTTTGCATTGTGTGTCCTTCACCTTCTATGTGAGTCACTGTACAGGTGAAGTTTATGCTTGGTGTTTTTACTTTACAGTAATGTCATTTTGTATATTTAGTTAGCTGTAATTCTGTGACTTACAACAATATCCCATTATTTTATTCACCACAGAGTGGAGGATGCAGAGGATTTGGATGATGACGTTAGGGAGAGACCCCTCCCCAGCAAGTGCTGCCACCAGTCAAGGTCTTCACCCCCACTGCAATGTCAATCACCCGTCTGATGGTTCTACAACCACCACTCGACAAAGACCCCACTCCTCTTCAACCCCCCACTGCAGGCCCTGGCACCACTTCCCACTGCAAGTTCATCTGGAGGTGCAGGGCAGGGAGGAGATCTAGGCCTCAACAGAGGAGAGGCAGTGGAAGCAGCACAACAGAGGGCGAAGAAACTGAGGGCCGGTGGCATACGGTCCTTGAGGATGATGAGGAGCCAGAACAATTTAGGTTTAAACCCAAAAGACCGGAAGGCCCACAGTTGCAGCAGGGGGGAAAGAAGATGTCCTAGAAACCTGTCACCATGGTTGTCATGCTCAGCTACATTTCCTTGGTGATTTACATGGGACTGGTAAAGGTATCAAGACGAGTTGACAACTGGAGCAAGTCCCCACTATCGGTGCCAGTTCCCCACCTCCATCATTAGTGAAAACCGATTCTTGGCCATCAACCGTACTCTTCACATGAGTGATCCACAAAAGGATCAGGAGAATGACCAGAAGAAGGGCACTGCAGGGTATGATTGTATTGCAAGAGTCATGGTGGGCATGCAAAACGTACTTCCAGCCTGCTCAAAATTAATCTATAGATGAGCGCATGGTTGCCTCAAAGGCTTGAATTGTCTTGAAGTAATATATGAAAAATAAGCAGACCAAATGGGGCTACAAGCTCTTTGTGCTAGCCGATTCAGCCTGTGCCTACACGTGGAACTTTTCATCTATGAAGGCAAGGTGATCACACCCACTGGGAAGGGCCTTAGTTATGACTCTGTCATGCAGCTGATGGACTTCACCTTACTTGGCAGTGGGTACAAGTTCTTTGTGGACCATTTTTATACTCGTCCCATGCTTTTCATAGACCTCTTGAAAAAGAAAATGGGGGCAGAATAGGTTTCCCCAAGATCAAGGTAAACGACATGGCAAAGACAGTGGAGAAGGGGACCGCACGTTGGATCAGGACTAACACGCTGCTTTTTGTGAAATGGAAGGACACTAGGGAAGTAACCAAGCTCCCCACACAGCATAAGGCATTCAATAACGGGGCTTGGGTGAGGAAGAATGTCCCTGTTTCTATGAATGACTACAATTCCAGCAGGTTGACACCCTCCATATCTGTTGCTCTGATAGGCTACCACCAGGTCCTCCACTAGACCACGATGTGGTATAAGACCTTTTTTTTACCACTTTGTGGACATTTCTACAGTGAATGCTTTCATTCTGCACAAGCAGATAGCCAAAGCAAAAAAGTCAAACCCCTCTCACAGTTGGCCTTCCGAGAGCAGCTGGTGTTGGAAATGGCTGAATTGGGGGCCCAAAGCAACCTCACAACCATCACAAGACCCCCCACTCAAGGTGAGTGCCACTATCCAACACACATGACAAAAGAAAGAACTGCAAGCATTGCACAAAACACAGCGGCCCAAAAATTGTGTCCGAAATGCCAGATCGCTTTTTGTTTCCTGGCAGAGAGACTGCTTCAAAGACTATCATGACACATACAAGCTATGGTCAAAGTGAAATCTAATCATCTACACCTGGGATGTAATATGAACACGAATGCCATTTGCAAATTGTTTAGCTTATTTCTAATTTTGCACACTTTTAGTGTAGGGCACGTGTGTAACTAAGTTTGTGTTTGAGACATTTCTATAAATGTTTTAATGTATTGTATGTCTGTTGCTTTTATATTGTTTTTGTAAACAGTTAATTTGTATGTGGGACCAATACATTGGACATGCCTAGGCTAAACGTTCAGGCACTTTGGAGAGGTTGAAAGAACACTTGGATATCCCCTGTATGTCCCCGACACCACCACAATGTTTGAGAGAGGTTGGTGTTGTATTTTTTTTTAATGGTGAACAAAACTTTTAGCCACATCCTGTGTGCAAAAACAGTGCAATTACCACATTCTAACACTTTGGAGAGGTTGAAAAGACACTTGAATGTAACCCTGGATACCCCATAACACCACCACAATGTTTTAGTGAGGCTGATATGTTAGAAATTGTGTTTTTATACTGAACAAATGACATTTAGGGATTACAAATATGTAATGGCACTTTAATGATCTAATTTACAGACATATGCCACTTTGGAAAGTTCTAGGGACACTTGGAAACGTCCCGTGACGAGACCTGACATCACTTTCTAGTTTTCTAGTTGGTTTCTAGTTGGTTTCTTCCAATTTCTAGTTGGTATCAATCGCATTTTTTTATGATATTGTTCACATGTTGTGGAAGCCATCTGTGTTTCCAGCTCTTAGTCATCAATAATTCTCTAATAGCTTGTCAATGAAAGATGATTCAACGGTTATTATGTATTCTGAACTATGTAACTCCTATCTTCTGATCATTTCCTCATAATCTCCCAGATGTCGTCTTACCAAATATTCCAAGTTTTTGCATGTCAGTATCATGTCATTACACATGAATAGCAGTTACTTTTGGGTGTGTCTATTTAGGGTGTCTGAGTTTAAGTATTCAGCTATGTGGTCTGATGAGAGGCCAACGTGGAAGAGACATGTTAAGCATATTGAAATGAAGTGTAGGAAGGTGCTGAACCTCATGAGGGCAGTGGCAGGATATGATTAGGGGTCGGATAGACAAACACGGTTGTATATGTACCAGGCATTGATCAGGTAATCTTTGGATTATGGGTGCTTTGCATATCAATCGGCAGCCATAACGCTACTACAGCTCCTGGATAGCATACAGTCAAGGGCTATGAGATTGTGTGTGGGTGCATTCAGGACGACACCTGTTGAGGCAGTGCAGGTAGATAGTGGGGAACTGCCACTGAGTAAAAGATGTGACAAACTTGCATTAGCGTACTGGGTGAGGTTGAAAGGGAGTTCAGAAGGACATCCTGCAGTCAAGATAACTGGGGGAATGCTGGGTGTGAGGAGTGGGTAAGCAGAGGGTGTACGGGTGGACAATCGGGCAGAAGGTGGTAGAATATGAACTGGGGGAGAGAGAGAGGCGGCTGGCAATTGCATTGGGGAACATTCCTCTGGCTGTTTCCGAAACCAAGTGTAATTTGGACATGATTGAGGGCAGGAGAGAATGAGGTGAGGATGTGAGACTTGTTGGAGAGACACCACATGACCAAAGGTATATGTGGACACCTGCTCATCGAACATATATTTTCAATAATATGGAGTTGGTACCCCTTTTGTCATAGAAGCAATCTTCATTCTTCTGGGAAAGCTTTCCAATAGATATTGGAACATTGCTGCGGGGGCTTGCTTCCATTCTGCCACGAGCGTTAGTGAGGTCAGGCACTGATGTTGGCCGATTTAGGCCTGACTCAGTCGGCGTTCCAATTCATCCCAAAGGTGTTCGATGGGGTTGAGGTCAGGGTTCTGTGCAGGCCAGTCAAGTTCTTCCACACAGATCTCGACAAGTATGGACCTCACTTTGTGCACGGGGCATTGTCATGCTGAAACAGGAAAGGGCCTTCCCCAAACTGTTGCAACAAAGTTGGAGGCACAGAATTGTCTAGAATGTCATTTGTATGTTGTAGTGTTAAGATTTCCCTTCACTGGAATTAAGGGGCCTAGCCCAAACCATGAAAAACAGACCACCCAAACCATTATTCCTCCTCCACCAAACCCAGATTAATCCGTCAGACTGCCAGATGGTGAAGCATGATTCATCACTCCAGAGACCGTGTTTCCACTGCTTCAGAGTCCAAGGGTGGCAAGCTTTGTTCCACTCCAGCCGATGCTTGGCATTGCGCATGGTGATCTTAGGCTTGTGTTCGTCTGCTTGACCATGGAAACCCATTTCATGAAGCTCTCGATGAACAGTTCTTGTGCTGACATTGTTTCCAGAGGACAGATGATTTTTACATGCTTCAGCACTCGGCGGTCCCGTTCTGTGAGCTTGTGTGGCCTACAACTTTGTGTTGCTCCTAGTTGTTTCCACTTCACAATAACAGCACGTAGAGTTCACCGGGGCAGCTCTAGGACGGCAGAAACTTTACAAACGGACTTGTTGGAAAGGTGGCATCCTATGACTGTGCCACTGAGCTCTTCCGTAAGGCCATTCTACTGACAATGTTTGTCAAGGGAGATTGCATAGCTGTGTGCTCGATTTTTATACACCAGTCAGCAACGGGTGTGGATTAAATAGCTGAATCAACTCATTTGAAGGGATGTCCACATACCTTTGTGTATATGGATATTTGTTTTTAAGGATATATACAGATGGTTCAAAGGATTCAGTCAGTGGTAGGGTGGGGGCAGGGGTGTATATCCCAGATTTAAATGTTAGAAAAATGTAAGCGGATAACTAATTGTGTCAATGTATGTGGCCGAGTTCATGGCCGCTCAAGAGTGGTGATCTGCTCTGATTAGGCTGCAGTGTCGAGTAGTGTATAGACGAGCAGGTCGTTTAGGGGAGACTTGTTTGTGGAGATGGTGGTGCTGTTAATGGGATTGAAGAGGATGGGAGTGGTGGTAAGCGTTTGCTGGGTTCCCGCCTATGTGGGTGTGGAGGGTAATGAGAAGGCCAATGCGGTGGCTAAGAGTGCTGTGAGGAGAGGGGTAGATATTCAGGTCCCGCTTGGTCGCAGGAAGTCAAGTCCTTGATCCGGGGAAAAGGGCTCAATCTTTGGCAAAGGGAGTGGGATGCTAGTATTAAGGGGAGGCAATTGTATTGCTTGCACTGGTCAGCAAAGGAAGAGGTGGTGTCTAGGGCTCTTTCACTTAGAGTAAGAGGAATAATGAAGATCATTTAATGTAGGTTGGCCATGACTGGGCTTACACTCCAGTACAGTAGGTGGCGGTGTTTGCACCTTAACGTTGGATTCAATCTGCCAACCCAATCCCAAAGAAGAACGCCGTGGTCAGCTGACTAGCAGCGTCTTTGGCTGTCACAACACACCGTATGCTGTGTTCAAAGTGCTGCTACAAAACACTTTTGCGGCTCGACTAGGGCGTTATGTTACGGATAGCCAAAACCAGCTAGGCCTATACCTCCGGAATGGCGGCAGAAATACAACCCAAACCGCAGACTCGGACTCCTGTTCTGCTCAACAAAATCGAAGCTTCCCAAGATGTTGTGAACACAGCGGTCATAATTCCAAAGGAGGACGGGGTGATCAGCGTCTCAGAGGACAGGTAGGATGATACTGTTTGAGACCATTTGAAAATAAAAGTGAGCCGCACACTCTAAGAGCTCAGATGCAAAAATGTAATACCAAGCTGTCTTCATCAGGGTATAATCACAAGCACTGCGGGATGACTCGTTTATATAGTGTCAAAATACACAGGTGTCTGTAATCATGGCCAAGAGTGGCCTAATATCATTGGTTAATAATCAAATATTAAAATGTCATACAAAGAACAGCATACAAACAACACATGGATAGCATACGATCATAGATTAATTTAACTACACAAGTTTACAAACAATTACAATGGCAAAGTCACAATAATCACAAGAATGGCTTCAGATCAAAGTCTACGTTGAGACCGAAGGGCGCAAGGGTCTTTAAATTACACTGTTTGAGACCATGTCAAATATGTGACCACAGTAGGTAAAATATAATATTACAGATTGTGCACTATTTATAGCAACGCAAACATGTACTGGCACTATAAGCTCCCTATCGCTACTCGTTACCGTCATCATGGTCGGCGTTAAAACGGAGACAAATTACCATCTTTTCACGCCACTAAGATACGAAGTCATTTTTGTAGCAGGTTAGGAGAGCATTTTCTCTAGCCCTAAACCAAACTATAACCTCGGTATCCTAACTGAGGAACGCGCAACTCCGTTCTTACTTCGAGACGGAGTTGAGTATTGATAACTGGTTGCACCATTTGCTAGCAATAACAATGCGTCACCATCAGTCAATGCTTGTAAAAATGTAAATTCTGATAACTGTTAGGTCTGCCACTACCTACAATTGCGGTCTTTCCGCGGGGTTCTGAAATTATTACTTGTCATGACTTTTTTTCAAATATATCCACCGACTTATGAGGAAAAGGTCGGTGGTTTTATTCGCTAAAAGTATGAACCCCACAGTAGTACAGGACAAGCATAGGTACAATAATTTTCAGATGTGACATTTTTACAAGTATCGACAGGTCAGTGTTGTTCCTAGCAAATCGCGCGACCAGTTATCGATAGTCAACTCCGCCTCGATATAAGCGAACGGAGTTGGGCGTTCATCCGCTCTCTTCTAACCTGCTGCATAGGTTCTCATAACCTGTTATGAAAAAGTCACTTCGGTAACGAAGTGGCTTGAAAATAGTTTTCTTAACTAAAAGACGCAGAGATTGAAACTCAGCAAAAAATGAAACGACCTCTCACTGTCAATTGGCTTTATTTTCAGCAAACTTAACGTGTATATATTTGTAGGAACATAACAAGATTCAACAACTGAGACATGGAACTGAATAAGTTTCAAAGGTATGTGACTGACAGAAATAGAATGTGTCCCTGAACAAAGGGTGAGGGGGGTCAAAATCAAACATAACAGTTAGTATCTGGTGTGGCCACCAGCTGCATTAAGTACTGCAGTGCATCTCCTCATGGACTGCACCAGATTTGCCAGTTCTTGCTTTGAGATGTTACCCCACTCTTCCACCAAGGCACCTGCAAGTTCCTGGACAATTCTGGGGGGAATAGCCCTCAGCCCTCGCCTTCACCCTCCGATCCAACAGCTCCCAGACGTGCTCAATGGGATTGAGATCCGGGCTCATTGCTGGCCATGGCAGAACACTGACATTCCTGTCTTGCGGGAAATCACGCACAGAACGAGCACTATGGCTGGTGGCATTGTCATGCTGGAGGGTCATGTCAGTATGAGCCTGCAGGAAGGGTATTACATGAGGGAGGAGGATGTTCCCTGCAACGCACAGCATTGAGATTGCCTGCAATGACAACGACCTCAGTCTGATGACTCAGTGACACACCGCCCCAGACCATGATGGATTCTCCACGCTCATTCCTTCGACGATAAACTCGAATCCAACCATCACCCCAGGTGAGACAAAACCGCAACTCATCAGTGAAGAGTACTTTTTGCCAGCTCTGTCTGGTCCAGTGACGGTGGGTTTGTGCCCATAGGCGACGTTGTTGCCGGTGATGTCTGGTGAGGACCTGCCTTACAACAGGCCTACAAGCCCCTCAGTCCAGCCTCTCTCAGCCTATTGCGGACAGTCTGAGCACTGATTGAGGGATTGTGCATTCCTGGTCTAACTCGGGCAGTTGTTGTTGCCATCCTGTACCTGTCCCGCAGGTGTGATATTTGGATGTACCGATCCTGTGTGTTGTTCCACGTGGTCTGCCACTGCGAGGACAATCAGCTGTCCGTCCTGTCTCCCTGTTGCGCTGTCTTTTGTGTCTCAAAGTACGGACATTACCATTTATTGCCCTGGCCACATCTGCAGTCCTCATGCCTCCTTGCTGCATGTTCACACAGATGAGCAGGGACCCTGGGCATCTTAGTTTTGGTGTTTTTCAGAGTCAGTTGAAATGCCTCTTTAGTGCCCTAACTGTGACCTTAATTGCCTAACGTCTGTAAGCTGTTAGTGTCTTAATGACTGTTCCACAGGTGCATGTTCATGAATTTTTATGGTCCATTGAACAAGCATGGGAAACAGTGTTTAAACCCTTTACAATGAAGATCTGTGAAGTTATTTGGATTTTTACGAATTATCTTTGAAAGCAGGGACCTGAAAAAGGAAAGTTAATTTTTTTGCTGAGTTTATAATATGCTACTGTATAATCAATACCTCTCTGACATGGTGGTGCCTACGACAGTTTGATAGTCGCGACCAATACATAACCAGAATGGCTTTATGTGACCCGCAGGACGATCCGGATATGGCTGAAGAGAGACAGTGGCCAGTACTGGCCCAGCATTTACCACACAATGCCAGGTGAGTCATCACCTCTCATGTCTTACTGGGCGATTCCACGACAGCAGGAGTGGAAATGTTTGGTATCTCTGATTGTTCTGGCAATTCTCACGTTAGAACTTCATTGGGAGGAAGAATGTTTAATATGTTTTTTACATTTGTATCCCAAACAATTTTTTGGGGAAATCATGATGACATTTTGCTATTTTAGGTCCTATTTTGACCTATACATGCCTCCTGTAAGACTTTATGATCCGTGAACCGTACAACATCTTTGTGTCGTTATACTCCTTTACAATGTGCTCTAACACATGGAGTATGTCTAAATTAGAGGTCGACCGATTAATCGGAATGGCCTATTAATTAGGGCCGATTTCAAGTTTTCATAACAATCGTGAATCTGTATTTTTGGACACCAATTTGGCCGATTTTAAATTATTATTATGATAATTTTTTTACACCTTTATTTAACTAGGCAAATCAGTTAAGAACACATTCTTATTTGCAATGACGGCCTAGGAACGGTGGGTTAACTGCCTCGTTCAGGAGCAGAACAACAGATTTTTACCTTGAATCCCCCGAGCTGACAATCTTGCAACCTTACAGTTAACTAGTCCAATGCTCTAACCACCTGATTACATTGCACTCCACGAGGAGACTGCCTGTTACGCGAATGCAGTAAGCCAAGGTAAGTTGCTAGCTGGCATTAAACTTATCTTATAAAAAACAATCAATCAATCTTAATCACTAACTACACATGGTTGATGATATTACTAGTTTATTTGATATTACTAGTTTATCTAGCGTGTCCTGCGTTGCATATAATCGATGCGGCGCGTATCATTGCTCCAATGTGTACCTATTCATAAACATCAATGCCTTTCTTAAAATCAATACACAGAAGTATATATTTTTAAACCTGCATATTTAGCTAAAATAAATCTAGGTTAGCAGGCAATATTAACCAGGGGAAATTGTGTCACTTCTCTTGCGTTCATTGCACGCAGGGTCAGTGTATATGCAACAGTTTGGGCTGCCTAATTTGCCAGAATTTTACATAATTATGACATAACATTGAAGGTTGTGTAATGTAACAGGAATATTTAGACTTACGGATGCCACCCGTTAGATAAAATACGGAACGGTTCCGTATTTCACTGAAAGAATAAACGTCTTGTTTTCGAGATGATAGTTTCCGGATTTGGCCATATTAATGACCTAAGGCTCGTATTTCTGTGTGTTATGTTATAACTAAGTCTATGATTTGAGAGAGCAGTCTGACTGAGCGATGGTAGGCAGCAGCAGGCTTGTAAGCATTCATTCAAACAGCACTTTCGTGCGTTTGCCAGCAGCTGTTTATGACTTCAAGCCTATCAACTCCCGAGATTAGGCTGGTGTAACCGATGTGAAATTTCTAGCTACTTAGCGGGGTGCGCGCTAATAGTGTTTCAAACGTCACTCGCTCTGAGACTTGGAGTGGTTGTTCCCCTTGCTCTGCATGGGTAACGCTGCTTCGAGGGTGGCTGTTGTTGATGTGTTCCTGGTTCGAGCCCAGGTAGGAGTGAGGAGAAGGAAGGAAGCTATACTGTTACACTGGAAATACTAAAGTGCCTATAAGAACATCCAATAGTCAAAAGGTTCATGAAATACAAATGGTATAGAGGGAAATAGTCCTATAATTCCTATAATAACTACAACCTAAAACGTCTTACCTGGGAATATTGAAGACTTTCATATGTTCTCATGTTCTGAGCAAGGAACTGAAACATTAGCTTTCTTACATGGCACATATTGCACTTTTACTTTCTTCTCCAACACTTTGTTTTTGCACTATTTAAACCAAATTGAACATGTTTCATTATTTATTTGAGGCTAAATAGAATTTATTGATGTATTATATTAAGTTAAAATAAGTGGTCATTCAGTATTGTTGTAATTGTCATTATTACAAATTCAAAAAATCGACTGATTTAATCGGTATCGGCTTTTTTTGGTCCTCCAATAATCGGTATTGGCGTTGAAAAATCATAATCGATCGACCTCTAGTCTAGATTTCGAAATTCATCTTCACATTAATTTATTAAACATAACATGAATATCTCAAAAGTACCCTTTGTGATTTAGTTAATTTTAAGACGTATTGTTTGGAACAATATACAATATAAGTGCATAACATTTCCAGAGTGGGCTCTCTGCTAATTCTGAAGTTTATGAGCACCACCAACAATAAATGGATTCAATGAGAACCCTCTGCTGAATGTGCAATCCTAAAAGTAGATTGTGATTGGTTAATGACCTATGGTCAATTTCTATGTATGAAATGTAAAGTAACAGAGAACCCACTGGAAATTTGATGTTTGACGAGAATTGGTGTGGAAAAATTCTTACACCTAGGGACACTCAATTTCAATATTGAATGAGTCATTGTTCATTGTCAGTGCGCAGGAGAGGTTCCAACCAACTCAATGCACCAAAGTACACATGTCAATCAGGAGCTCCTCCTTGGGTAGACCCAGCAGTTGTCTGATATACGGCTATACACAGACAAGTTATATTTGCATAATTCATTAATCATTACCATTTTGTTTCATTCATGTGACCTATCAACACCTCACAAGGCTTCTCTCTAAGCTGAGAACTTGAAACTGAGATATCGTTAGTTTGTTCTCAAAACGTCTGGGCGTACTGCCAATTTGCAGCTACTGATAAGTGAGGATTTGTAAACTCAGCCACTTGCATGAACACAGAAATTGGTTTAGAGAACAGCACATGAATAGAACACCTATATTAGTTATAAGAAAAGCACGAACATTCAAATTCCCACTACAGTATATTGTTCCAAACCATTTGTCAGAAAATAAGCCAAATCAAAAAGGGTAGTTGAGATATTTACATTATTTTTAATGTTCAGGAAATTAATGTGAAAATATGTATTTCAGAATCTAGACCTCCAAATTTCAGAGCACACTATAATGAGTATAATGACACCAGGATGTTGTCTGTATCATGAACCAATCACGGCTCATAGGGTTTTACAGTAGGCATGTATTGGTCTAAATAGGACCTAAAATAGAAAAAAAAAAAAAATCCTCTATGGGGAAAAATGAGTGGTGGAAAAACAATTGGAACCGTTCCCAGGTTATGAGTATTATGACTGGTACTGTGGTACTCTATGGATGATATATGGGAGCAGGATGCACCTGAGCTCAATTACGCGTCACATAGCAAAGGTTCTGAATACTTAACTTAAATAAGGTATTTGTTTTTAAAATTTGTAATGCACATTTGCAAAACATTTCTTCAAACCTGTTTTGGCTTTGTCATTAGGGTTAGATTGTTGAGGATTTAAAAAAACAAAAAAACATTCGAGAGTAAGACTAACAATGTAGAAAGTCAAGGGGTCTGAATACTTTCTGAAGTTTCTAGTTTGGACATTGTCAATAATTTTTGGTTTATTGTCCTAGCTCTAGTCACCAGCTAGGCCAAAACTCCATCTCACCAAAACAGGCTAACATTTCAAACAGCTCTTACACTAATTGTTCATTATCATATTGTTCACAATTTCACAGTATTAGGCTATTCCAACCTCCATAGTGTGGAAATGTATAAAACACAGGAAAATCACTTGACTGCACTGGGCCTTTAATGACTAATTAGTGCATTGTGCCTGGCAGGCTTAAGTTTTAAATGCATTCCAAATTGTGATTCCTAGAGATAAGCCTGTGCCTGTCTGGAAAGTCTGTCTTAAGTTATTCAGGAAGTCACCACCCTCTTCAGTTCCATTTCCTAAAGTGTACTGCAAGTAATCTTTTTCATTTTGACATGTTCCCTACTCTTCAGTTCCATTTCCTAAAGTGTACTGCAAGTAATCTTTTTCATTTTGACATGTTCCCTACTTCCCTTGTTTTTTCTTTCTGCATGTTGTGCAATCACTGAAATTCCATCATGTAGTCACTACCCCAGTCAGTGATTTCCCCCTCAATGCACTGGCACTGGAGAGTGGAGACACCCCACACAGGCGTTTTCTTAGTTTAGTTCCTTTCTCTTCCTAGATTCTTGCTCCTGTATGTCCTTTAACCCAGAGACCAGGAGGCTGTCTATGGGGATGGAGAATGGAACCATCTCTGTAAGTGACTGTTTCTGTTGTCTAAGATACTCATGATTTGGGAGTCATACTTTTATACCAAGCATCCAGCCTTATCCCCCAGTCAAGCCTGATACACATACTAAAACCCGTACCCCAGGGCCAGATTGGGGTCTAGTTGTGTTGGTTCAAGTCATGATTTCATGTTTAACATTTAGCGGGTCACTAAGTAGCTAACTACTATCTCTTGCTCTCGCGCTCTTTTGCACTGAGTCTTTGCTTCTCCATACAACAGCACTGATCAATACTGCCAGAGGGGTTGCATCTGAGTAACCTAATCTTCTGCGTGATTGGCTAAGCAGTTAGGTGGATCAATCAACACATGGATACTAAATATGTCTATCTACAGGAGGTGTAGACCTGGGTTTCCTTATGGGATTCATAGCCTAAAACTAACATGGATATACTTTGCTAAACCTAAGCTCTTCCTTTTGAGTCAGAAGGTAATTTCAAGCGTTGTGTAATTTTGACCTAAAAGTATGCCCATATCAAAGAAATACTGTGCTTTCTCTTGGGAAAACCAGTGAGTGACATACTTTCTGTTTTTCAGGAGTTCATCCTGTCAGAAGACTACAACAAGATGACCCCGGCTCAGACCTATCAGGGTGAGATGGGAAGTGTGGCCACAGGCTGTGTTCTTTGTGTGACTCAGCTGACTCTGGTCAATGGCAGGAAGGGATGAAACATGGCAAAATAATGGATTTTTTTCTATTCATGGTGCTTTGGTTGGTTTTAGCTACAAGGCCTCTGAAAGCAATGTACTAATATTGAGCTTGCTGCCAACAGCTCTACTGTACGCCTGCCATCTTGTCTGTTTTTATCCATTTTAAAGGATTCAAAGAACACCAATCCGTCTACTTTTTTTGTACAGTATATGACAGTATATGACCAGTATTTTTTGTTTATTATCATGACATTGTGTGTGTTCTGTATCAGCCCACCAGGGCAGAGTGACAGTGGTGCTGTTTGTTTTGGAGATGGAGTGGGTCCTCAGTACAGGACAGGACAAGAACTTCACCTGGCACTGCTCTGAGAGTGGAACACAGCTGGGGTTATACCGCACCACCGCCTGGGTCTCTGGACTGCAGTATCCTTCATCTTTTACAAACCACATTCCTCTATTCTATTCATTCCATTCCATTCACATGCTGTTGCTGATTGGGTAAAACAAATCACTACAGTTACATATCGCAATATTATTTTGGGATGATATTTGATTCCAAGTATCAATTTGTAAAAAATAATAAAGATTTAAAATAATATGCTACTGTAGGTAGCGTTAGCTATTTTTCAATCTATAGCTTTTGTTCTCCATCTTCTTTATAAATATTGAGCCAACATGTTTTCAGTACTTTCACTTCCCTGACTGATCAAAACTAGTTTTCTCATGCTGTCTTGTCCCTCTGCAGAAGACATATACTTAGCAAAATGTTTGAGACATTAAATCGCAAAATCAAATGATAAGAATCGCAAAACATATTGTGTTGGCACCTAAGTATCGTGATAATATTGTGTCGTGAGGTAATTCCCAGCTCTAGTTGCTATGTAGCAAATATCTTAACAAGTACTACCTGTGTGTGAAGTCTAAAGCCACAGACAACATTTCAAGTGGTAACAGCGCACTCGACTGGGTCTCCTTCACCTCAAACAAGTATATATTTGAGGCGTTATGGGAGGATGTGGCCCTCTTGTGCTTTCTCCTACGATGCAGTAGACCAGAGAGGGAGCCAGGGAAGCGTCCCAGTAGCTTTTCTTAATTGGGAACGCTAACGATAGCCTTCAGTCATGTGGCCCAAGGCAATGGTCCGGGAGATTTCCGTAATGGCAAGATAAAAGGTCTGGGTCCACTCTGCTGTGGTGGGCTCTCGATATCAACTAGCTCTGTGAGGTCTTGAGACTGACTTATGCTTCAAAGACCGGGATAAACAATTCCAATGTTAAACAACAACAACAAAAAATCTGATTTCTTCCTGACATTCATATGGCAACCATTTTGTTTGTTTTGGTTTTGTATACCTTTTTACAAACCCAGAGAAGTCATTGTTACATTTGCACACACTGTACATAGATTTTTCTATTGTTATTGACTGTCCGTTTGTTTATCCCATGTGTAACTATGTTGTTTTTGTCGCACTGCTTTGCTTTATCTTTGCCAGGTCGCAGTTGTAAATGAGAACTTGTTCTCAACTGGCCTAACTTGGTGAAATAATTTGTATTATATTTTTTATTATGTTATTCAAAATTCTTGAAATGAACTACTTGGAATGTGTTTATTTAGTATTTCATCCAGCAAATGTTTCTAAACAACCACGGTTCCGAGTTGGCCTGGGATCAGATTAGTACAGAACCCTTTTCAGGAGGAGAAATGTGTGTGTTCTGAGAAGATTTGTCTTATTGTTTTCTCTCTTTTGATTGCTTTTATTTATCATTTTGGCCTCTCACTGAAAGGTCTCTTGAGTTCAGAGACTAAATACGTATGATTTTGTAGCTAATGAACAGTTAACTGTGGTAAGTTTTATCTGATGTGGGTTGTTTTTGTTGGAAATTTAAGAGGTGTAAGGCAGTCAGTCCTTCACTGAATAGAATGAACCACATACGAGTAGGTTTCAACCAGGAAACACTGATTGAATAGAATAAATACAGTGTGTGCAAATCCGTGAAGTTGCTCCGATGCAGTTCGGTTCAGTTAAACGATCATTGGAATCCTTGACCCTGCCCCTCCCAGGTTCGACGTGGAGACGAGGCACGCCTTTGTGGGCGACTACTCTGGTCAGGTGACCATCCTCAAGCTGGAGCTGGACAGCTGTAGTCTGGTCACCACCTTCAAAGGACACACCGGTATTACTACTACACCCCATGTTGCAAAACAACACTCGTCCCCTAACCCCTAGTACCCCATCCTCCCCCAGCCTTGAAACACCACCATTTGGGACTCCTCCATTGGTTTCAATACACAGAGGAAGCAAAATAAAGTGCCCCTAAATATTTGAAAGAAAGCACACATACTATTTTAAACCCTTGGAGATTTTACAAATCGGTCTACTACCCACTTTTTATTTCCATGTTTTCACCCTAACTGACCGTCCCTCCTGTCCACTCGGGCCACCTGCCAGCAGGGCTAGAGGTAGTGTGGGACATTGTATATTCCAGAGGGCAACCCTCACAGCTATTTATAAACCCTCTGTTCTGATCTGGGGTCAGTTGTTTTAGCACTCTCACATCTCCTACTTCCTATATTGACAGAAGAGCGCGTGACTGACAATGCTGCTGACAGCACCACTATTCCAGGCCTATCTGTTATCAGTGGGGTTACACATGTTTGTCATTATGCAAATATCTGCCGGTGAAAAGCACTGGAACATATTTCTCTTTGAATTAGACACAAAAGGGTGCTCAAGATGGATGAATTGTGGTTCATTAAAAGCAAAAGACTTGGCAGTTATTGAGAGGTTAGTTAATTTCAACTTGAATTTGCTCTGAGTCACTTTTGTCCACTTTCTAATAATTGAGGCCTTTTAGTTTCTTGTTTTTGTTCCACTTGACCAGGTCAAGTTTAAGATCCAGTGATGAGCTGAGGAATGTGTGTTTTGTGTTCTGCTGTCTTTAGGCAATGTGACAGCTCTGTGTTGGGACCCGGTCCAGAGAGTGCTGTTCTCCGGCAGCGCCGATCACTCCATTATCATGTGGGACATCGGGGGAGGCAAAGGCACCGCTATTGAACTTCAGGGACACAAGTAAGATTCACACACTGAACCTCAATAGAGTCCTCCAATACAGTCTTCAAATGTAGTCTCCATTGTAGTATAAAAAACCCATTATAAACTGCTTGTTTCGAGTCCTGAATTCTGATTGGCTGACAGCTGTGGTATATCAGACCGTATAAAGGGGGAAAAAGGGGAAAGGGGAAAAGCAGCTGTAATTGAGAGGTTTGGAACACTTATTAGTTTATTAATTAATGATGTGATGTCACCAGGCAGGCCAAAATCCATCCCACCAAAATAGGTGGAAATTTCAGGCGGTCTTTTCAAACAGCTCTTAACACGAAAAGGGCTTTATCATAATTTTCACAATTTCACAGTATTATACCAACCTCATAGTGTGGAAATGTTCTATAAAACCACAGGATAATCACATCTGACTGCACCTGGGCCTTTAATCAATATGATAGTCTTAGAAACTGTTGAAATGTCCTTAGTAGTCTCCTTTAGGGCGCTTCATTATCCATAACTCCTGGATATTTCACGGTCAGTTATATTTTTGGGAGCGTTTGAAAGTGACTTATGTCACACCCAAGGATGTCATTCCGGTGGTGGGGAGAATCTACACTATTTCTGTACCACATTCTCTTTACATGTGTGTGTTAACAATGCAGTGAGAAGGTCCAGGGCCTATGCTACGCGCCACATACACGTCAGCTGATCTCCTGCAGCTCAGATGGGGGCATCGTCATCTGGAACATGGACGTTACCAGACAAGAGGTGAGGGAGGGATGGACTGATAAAGATGGAGGGATGGATCAGATGGAGGGAGGAAGACTAAACCTCAAGGCTGTGAGATGTGTGTGTGAAGTAGACAGGTTGAGTTCCTGGCACATATTGTCACCAGGGGGGGTTCGAAGGTTCACACACACCCCACAAACTTAAGCAACTTGGATGCAATAGGACTTTCAGGGAGAGAGTGGGTGAGGGAAGGAGAATGAATGTGCTATGGAGCTAAATCTGCAGTGAGGCCTGAGTGTTGGGCAGGGCTGTGTATAGGATTAGCTGTGGAGCACAGGGCCGGGTTGTGTCACTCAAACATAAGCACACCTTTCTTCCGTAGAATCTGTCTAGCCCTAGATATGGGCCAGTCACAGCTCTGTGAGTCACCTCTGTCATTGACAGCATGGTATGGTAGAGTGCTTTGTCTGGCTGTTTCTGTCACCATGTAGGGATACCTGAAATGTGAACACGTACAGAGAGAGAATGACAAACTCTGAATGAAATTCAGAATGGTAATGTACTGAATGCAAATGAGTGTTCAGTGTAGACTACCTGTGGCTCTGACTGGTTCTTTCTCTCACTTATGTTATACCTAACCACTTAATCTGGGTTAGTTTCCTTTTAAAACTCCTGGTGGTTATAGGTAGGATTTAGTAAGGAAAAGCTGACTAGAGTAGTATTTAGAGTCTGTACTTAACCTGTCTGTGTTCCCTCAGACCCCAGAGTGGCTGGACAGTGATTCGTGTCAGAAGTGTGAGCAGCCATTCTTCTGGAACTTCAAACAGATGTGGGACAGTAAGAAAATCGGCCTGCGACAGGTACAGTGGGCACCATACTGTCACTGTGGGATATAGTTCACATATTGTCCACAAAACGTAAATGTTCCTATAAATTGGCTCGGTCACAAACAATGCTCGCTCTTCAATGGAGCAGAAGTTTGTGTTGTTTTTCTGGGAGGCTAGATAGCTCTCAACAGTGACAAGAAGCTGCCATGGGGAATCATGGCTCGTTTTAGCTAGTTTTATCTTGTTCTTATTAGCATGTCTTGTTTTGACTGATGTACTCTTGTCTGCTAATATGGCCAAAATTTGATGTAGGTGAGAGACAAGTGCTCATTGTGCAAATGTATTTATGTTTTCAATAAACATTGGAGACAAAATGGCCAACCCTGCCTGTTTGTCCCATAATTGCTTTCACACATCAGTTTTGTTTCTAAACAACCAAATTGTATTTGTCACATGCACCAAATACTACAGGTGTAGACTTTACAGTGAACCCCTCTATGGCAGTGTGAAATGCAGAAACATAGACCTGGTGTGGCCTCCGCTGTTTGTGACTACATGAGTGAGGGCAAGTGAGATATATGCACATTGGCCTTATCTGTAGGCTGAACCCAAGGCTCAGTGTCTCCTCTCCCCAGCACCACTGCAGGAAGTGTGGGCAGGCAGTGTGTGGGAAGTGCTCGGCCAAGCGCTCCACCATCCCTCTCATGGGCTTCGAGTTTGAGGTGCGGGTGTGTGACAGCTGCCACGAGTCCATCACGGACGAGGAGTGAGTAACATGCATTTATAAAAAAGCCTCAAATATCATCCTCTGGTCATCACATATTATCCTATACTTTAATTCCCATGGTGATAACACTATTTTGCCCCCTCCCCATGTCTTACAGCCGGGCGCCCACGGCGACATTCCATGACAGCAAACACAGCATAGTTTACATGCACTACGAGCCTACCATGGGCTGGCTACTGACCTCTGGGGCAGACAAGGTCGTCAAGGTGAGACAAACACAATGTCTCTTAAGGCAGCGTTTAGATAGGCAGCCCAATTCTGATCTTTTTTCCACTAACTGGTCTTTTGACCAATCACAGATCTTTTCACATCAGATATTTTTCAGAGTTGAGCTGATTGAGGGATGACCAATTAGTGAGAAAAATATCAGTCGGATTTGCAGCCTAATACAGGAATGGGAGGCATTGATACAATGACCTTTTAATGACAGTGCATATCCACATATGAAGTAGGCATTGTTTTTTTTTTATACACCTTTATGTTTGTGTCAACAGCTCTGGGACATGACTCCAGTGGTTTCCTGAAGGTCATTGTTGATGGAGCATCATGGAGCTCCATCCACCTATCAGGTGAGAGCTTACATCATGGTGGCCGTCATCCTGAGAGGAGGTGGTAATGTCCACAAGAACAACCACCACAACAATAGTAACATCCACAGAACCTAGAAACACCAGGCCTTTCTTGCCTGACCTTGTCCCTCTTGGTGACTAAATGTGCTGAGGAAGAGCTGTACTCTGGCTCCCGATATGGATGGAAAGATTTGGAATAGAGACGCCTTGAAGAGGACGAAGGTGTGCGTGCTGTATCAGGACTATGAAAGAGCATTTTTTTGTTAGTTTTATGGATCCCCCTTACCTACAGTATTTCACTCTGGAACAACATTTGGAACTTCAACTAAAATGTTATTGTGCATACATAATTCCCTATATTCTTTGGTTTATTATATTTAAAACAATGGGTCCATAGTAAAAGGAACTCTGTGTAGGCTACCTGCTGAACAACACACAGCCAGTCGGGCAAATAAAATATTATATTTAAGTGCCTTCCTCATATCATATTGCAGCTCTCACTATGGCAAACAGAGCATGAAAAAAGTAGGTGAAACAATTGTTAAAATAAAATTATTAAAAAATGTACTGGGGTTATATGAATATCAATGAGATATGTAACCTGGAGTATGTACAGTAGCAAGATGGAATACTCTAATATAATCACAACTCAAGAAGGTCACAAAGTTGACCTCTTATAACTCATCCTGTTTTGATTGGCTCTTTGCTTGTTAGCTGCTGTACATAGAAGCAGCAGGTGGAGGGTAGAATAGCCCTGTTTCTGGGTGGACCCTGTTTCAGTTGAGGTGTCAGAAGTGTTCATAGCCTACAGATGACTGCCAAAATAAAGGAAGCACCAACATTGTCTTAATAGGGCATTGGGTCAACAAGCTGCCAGAACAGCTTCAATGCGCCTTGGCGTAAATTCTAAATTCTAAGTCTCTGGAACTCTTTCGGAGGGATGTGTCACAATTCTTCCACAGGACATCTGTAATTTGGTGTTTTGTTGATGGTGGTTGAAAAGGCTGTCTCAGGCGCCGCTCCAGTGTTCAATTGGGTTGAGATGTGGTGACTCAGACACTGTTTAAACCCCCTATGCTCATTTGAGACCCACCTTTCAAATTCACTAAGATCTCTTCTAACCATAATAATTGGGCAACTGGGCATTTTTGTACATGACCCTAAGCATGATGGGATGTTAATTGCTTAATTATTTGTTTATTTTATTTGACCTTTATTCTAAATTCTTATTTTCAATGATGGCCTAGGAATGGTGGGTTAACTGCCTGTTCAGGGGCAGAACGACAGATTTGTACCTTGTCAGCTGGGGGATTTGAACTTGCAACATTTTGGTTACTAGTCCAACGCTCTAAGCACTAGGCTACCCTGCCACCCCAAATTAACTTGGGAACCACATCTGGGTGGAAGCACCTGCATTCAATATACTTTGTATCCCTCATTTACTCAATTGTTTCCATTTACTTTGGCAGTTACCTAGCTTATAGGCTCTCCTGTAGTCATACATACACACAACTGGTGAACAAGTCTACATGTGGTATCTCACTGTCGGGTAACGGTTGATGACCACAGACGTAGGAGACGTGGAGAAAGACATTTCATTCTTTAGTATTTTTTTCAAATTAATATTGATTTGCTAACTGAAGTTCTTGATTAGGCTTGCCAATTGAAATGATAAATCGTAAAGAACAAGTTAATTCCAATCATCTTTTTATGATTTATTTTTACTCTATTGTAGAGTTATTGAAATGTCACCTACGACTCTCTGGACTTTGGTGGTGGACCAAAACATTATTCACCACGTGTCATCTAGTTTCTTTGCACTTCAGTTGTTACGGTTTGATTTCTAAGAGAACAAAATCATAGCTAAGCACTTTTTGTCCAATGCATACACTTACAATATGTTATCTACAAATGACATATGGTTGAAGTCTGAAAATATTTGATTTTTCTATTGCGTACATATAACAGACTGGTGATATGTTAGTGGCTGTGTGTCAAATGTATTTGTTTATTGAGTTTATTTATTGCTGTGTGTTACTGGTGCCTCAAAGCTAGACATCTCTCATGTAGCCTACTACACCACATGTGTAAAGTTCATTCTCAAATTGTATTGATGGTTATTATGGATATAATATAGTTCAAGTTAAGTTCATGCACTGGATTTGCTTTTGGATTTGTTTTTAGACAGAACCACAATTGTAAAACAACAATCTGTCTGCATGTTGATATTTGGGATATAAAACCTAATTACCCATTGTCATTTTTCACAGGTACTAGCATGTTGTTTTAATAATCAGTGAAGCCACACATCTTGGGCCTAGGCTAATGCATATCTACTGGTGGAGAATGGCTCTCAGGCTCTAGTGCTATTTACAGAGGTAGTCAATCACTGGATTGAATAATTATACTATCCCTATTTGTATCCTCATTTAATGCCCTCTGTACAGTAAAGAACAATATCTGTTATCATTGTTGGCGGTAAAAATGTGAGTTCCATGCTGATTCATACAGCAATACTGATTTACATTATCTGAATGACTGCCCTAGGATTTGAAATAACTTGATGATGATATTATTAGGTGTGTTTTGTAGCCTGGAGACCAGTCTGTTTTTATGCTTATGTCAACGTTTTGTCATTGGCAACAGTGTTGTTAATACAGGAGTTGTCTTGTTCCCAGGCTAGTGCTTCTGTGTGGTGTTGTATGATGCTCACAGGTGGCTGTACTGTGTGTGTGTGTGTGACTCGGGGGGGGGGTCGTCACAAAGCCTGATCTGTTTGTCAAAGTAAGGTGGATAACTCCTTGATCCTGCTTTGTGGCATTCCCCTCAGGTCTTGATGTGCACTGTGTGTCCAAGCAGCAGCAGATTAATGAAGATCATTAATCCTATAGGAATATCATTACTGCATGTCTCATCTTGGATCAAAAGCTGATCTGGGTACAGGTCATCCTGAGTAGAGATGTGTACATATCATTCCATAATTACAGTTCCTCTTGTCCTGCTGCTGATGTACTCATGTTTGTATTTGATTAAATTGATATGAGGTGACTGAAAGACAGGATGTCTCTTTTTCATGTGAATGCTTGTGCTTTTGTTTCCATGTAGAGATTCAGCTGGTGTTCAGTTCATCAGTTCTCCCCATTGATCAATATCTCTATTTAAACAGGTTTAGCGTCATCATTAACCCTGTCAGAGAAAATGTGAAAAGTTATCAAGGAGGGACTGGGGGGGCACACAATGCAAATAGTCCGGTTAACCATTTGTTTACCTGTTCAGGAGTCTTATGGCTTGGGGGTAAAAACTGTTGTGAAGCCTTTTTGTCCTACACTTGGCACTCCGGAACCGCTTGCCATGCGGTAGTAGAGAGAACAGTCTATGACTGGGGTGGCTGGGATCTTTGACAATTTTTAGGACCTTCCTCTGACACCGCCTGGTGTAGAGGTCCTGCATGGCAGGCAGCTTTGCCCCAGTGATTTACTGGGCCGTACCCACTGGGCCGTACCCAATGGGGGCGTGCTCTGTGCTCCTTTTCCTGTTGTCCACAATCATCTCCTTAGTCTTGGTTACGTTGAGTGATAGGTTGTTATTCTGGCACCACCCGGCCAGGTCTCTGACCTCCTCCCTATAGGCTGTCTCGTCGTTGTCGGTGATCAGGCCTACCACTGTTGTGTCATCTGCAAACTTAATGATGGTGTTGGAGTCGTGCCTGGCCATGCAGTCGTGGGTGAACAGGGAGTACAGGAGGGGACTGAGCACCCACCCCTGGGTAGCTCCAGTGTTGAGGATCAGCGTGGCAGATGTGTTGCAACCAACCCTCACCACCTGGGGGCAGTCTGTCAGAAAGTCCAGGATCCAGTTGCAGAGGGAGGTGTTTAGTCCCAGGTTCCTTAGCTTAGTGATGACCTTTGAGGGTACTATGGTGTTGAACGCTGAGCTGTAGTCAATGAATAGCATTCTCGCATAGGTGTTCCTTTTGTCCATGTGGGAAAGGGCAGTGTAGAGTGCAGTACAGATTTAATCATCTGTGGGTCTGTTTGGGCGGTATGCAAATTGGAGTGGGTTTAGGGTTTCTGGGATAATGGTGTTGATGTGATCCATTACGAGCCTTTCAAAGCACTTCATGGCTACGGACGTGAGTGCTACGGTTCTGTAGTCATTTAGGCAGGTTGCCTTTGTTCTTGGGCACAGGAACTATGGTGGTTTGCTTGAAACATGTTGAAAATGTCAGTGAAGACACCTGTCAGTTGGTCAGCACATGCCCGGAGCACACGTCCTGGTAATCCGTGTGGCCCCACAGCCTTGTGTATGTTGACCTGTTTAAAGGTCTTACTCACGTCGGCTACGGAGAGCGTGACCACACGGTCGTCTGGAACAGCTGATGCTCTCATGCATGCCTCAGTGTTGCTTGCCTCGAAGCAAGCATAGAAGTGATTTAGCTCGTCTGGCAGGCTCGTGTCACCGGGCAGCTTGCGGCTGTGCTTCCCTTTGTAGTCTGTAATAGTTTTCAAGCCCTGCCACATCCGACGAGCGTCGGAGCTGGTGTAGTATGATTCAATCTTAGCCCTGTATTGATGGTTTGCCTGTTTGATGGTTTGACGCAGGCCATAGCGGGATTTCTTGTAAGCTTCCGGGTTAGAGTCCCGCACCTTGAAAGCGGCAGCTCTACCCTTTAGCTCAGTGCGAATGTTGCCGGTAATCCATGGCTTCTGGTTGGGGTATGTACGTACATACAGTCACCTTGGGGACGAGGTCCTCAATGCACTTATTGATAAAGCCAGTGACTGATGTGGTGTATTCCTCAATGCCATCGGAAGAATCCCGGAACATGTTCCAGTCTGTGATAGCAAAACAGTTCTGTAGTTTAGCATCTGCTTCATCTGACCACTGTCACTGGTGCTTCCTGCTTTAATTTTTGCTTGTAAGCAGGAATCAGGAGGATAGAGTTGTGGTCGGATTTACCAAATGGAGGGCGAGGGAGAGCTTTGTACGCGTCTCTGTGTGTGGAGTACAGGTGATCTAGAATTTTTTTCCCTCTGGTTGCACATTTAACATGTTGATTTGGTAGAACTGATTAAAGTCTCCGGCCACTAGGTGCGCCGCCTCTAGGTGAGTGGTTTCCTGTTTGCTTATTTCCTTATACAGCTGACTGAGTGTGGTCTTAGTGCCCACATCTGATTGTGGTGGTAAATAAACAGCCACAAACAGTATAGCTGAGAACTTTCTAGACAAGTGGTGTGGCCTGCAATTTATCACTATATACTCTACTTCAGGCGAGCAAAATCTAGAGACTTCCTTAGATTTTGGGCACCAGCTGTTGTTTGCAAATATGCACAGACCGCCACGCCCTTAACATAGGACATTACAGTTTTTGGTGTCCCGTTGGTAGGATATTCGTGATCGTACCTCGTCTAGTTTATTGTCCAATGATTGCATGTTGGCGAGTAATATTGACAGTAACGGCAGCTTTCCTACTCGCCTTCTGCGGGTCCTGACGAGGCATCCGGTTCTTCGTCCTCTGTACCTGCGTCACTTCCTCTTGCGAATAACTGGGATGTCGGCCCTGCCGGATGTTTGGAGAATATCATGTGAGTCTTGCTTGTTGTTGAAAAAATATTTGTCTAATCCGAGGTGAGTGATCTCTGTCCTGATATCCAGAAGCTCTTTTCTGGCGTAAGATACGGTTGCAGAAACATTATGTACAAAATAAGTTACAAATAACGCGAAAAACCCCCACATAATAGCACAATTGGTTGGGCACCCGTAAAACTGCTGCCATTTTAGAATGGCGGCAGAAATAGAGATGAAGCAAGGTTTATTTAAACAACAATTACAAAACATGATAATGGTCAACCCTGAATTTAAAAGCACATTGAAGCTGAGCAGTTCCATTCTAGCCAAATTTGACTTCAAAACAAGTTAAGCTAATTTACTTGACCCTACATCCAAGAACAAAACAAAGCACACATCTTAACTACAATTCTAAGAATGGTATGTAATAACCTTTTAAATATTTAATTATATCAGAATGATAAATTAATGGTTATAAACTGAGGAACTGACTTCTGTGAAGTGACAGCTGGTTTGGCCCCATTGTACTGTTGTTGCACAGCAGTCTTTCTGTTGCACTATTTCCTAGTAGCTCTTCTGGTTAATGTTGAGACTGGAGAAAGGTGTGGCTGCTGATCTGGACCATTGACCAATCTCTGGTGAATCCTATAGACCTCTGAGCCAGGGCTTTTGTCAGTTGTACCTGTGTTGACTTTGGGCAGAGTTGTGTTTAGAGTTGCCAACTGCTCCTGTTTTGAGTTTGGGTGTGGCCGTCTTGCTTGAGAGTCATGTGCTCCTTGAACACAATCGTCTTGCGTTGCTCACAGGCTTTCTTATAGTTAAAGTAGGGACCTAAGCCATTGCTGACACTCTCCATGACACCCTGTGCTATGGCTCTGAAGTTACAAGACTGCTCTTCCTTCTCCTCACGCTTGGCCTCCTCCTTCTCTCTCAGGCTCTGTATCTCCTCATTCATGGCTGCCTCTTTCTCTGTGAAGCCATTAGCCATCAGCTTTTCCTGCTCATGGAGCTTGCTAGCTAGTGCTCGCTCCAACTCCTGTGGCTCCTCCTTCGCCTCCTGGAGTATCTTAGCCTAGATTCACAGAGGGAGAACAACACAGACATCATGGTTATGGATTTGCAGGCAAACTGATAGATTTTTGGTCTGAAAACTATTCGAACACAATTGTGGCCTGTTATCAGAGATTGAAGTAAGAGGAACGTCAGGCCACAAAGGCAAAATGGGGTTTCCAGATGTAAATCAGTTAGACTACTACTACTACTTACATAAACACAAACAGATTCAAAGTGGATTCAAAACAACATGTATTCATAAACTGATTTAAGACTAATTATATAATATTCAAATGAATTATCTGCCTCTAGGCAACATTCTCAAAGAATATAAGACCATAAAAATATATGTAACACTTTCATATAAAGCGGATACTGATTCTAAGTGTGGCTATCAACTTGACTTTCTGCTTTACATTGATAAAGCTAGCAAATGTGTACATGCTCAGGTAATACACAATGTTTCTACTTCATAAAAGCTACCTTCATGAGCGTATATTGAAATAGTGTTGGCAGCATCCAATCCAAATCGAAGAACAGGCATGACTGTAGACTCAAGGCAACCACATCCTTCCTTCTCAGGTTTGTTGCTATTCTTGAACTCCTCTATCTCCTGTCTCATTAAGTCAGCCTTCTCCTTGTGGCCCTTCTCCAGTAGATCCTTCTGCTCCTGCATCTTGCACTCCAAGGCCCTGTGGAAGTCCTGTTCCTGTTGCTTCAAATCCTCTTATCTTCTCTTCCATCTGCTTCAACTTCTCGTCTTTGCTTCTGCGATCGTCCTCCATGGTGCGCTCCATCTCCAACCGTTTCTCTCCAGCAGCCTTCTTCTCCTGCTCCAGCACAGCTGATCCCTCCTTCTCCTGTGAATGGTACAAATTAAGATATTATGGTAGGAAAACACTCTAGCTTCATGTTCTCTCTCATACAGAGTCAATAGACAACCCCTGACATTTTCAATGTTCTGGAGAAGACCACAAGTTTTAGGTTAAACTTTAGCCTGCAATACCTACCGTTAAACATCCCAGATCTATGTTGACTTAGTGCAAGAACTATCAAAAATGTATTTTGAGAAGTCACTTCAACCAGAAACCTGAATTAAATCAGAAAATAACATCCCATGCCATATTTTGTACTTTTTCTAATTTTCGGTCCATTTTTTGTCAGCTTGCAGGATGGAATACTTCTCTAGACTCTTTTCCTTCCGGAACTGTTCAAGAATCTCCTCAGCCTGCAGAAAACATCCCCAAAGGCTTCATGTTTGCCATCAAACAATGATAAATCTAAAACCGGTTGGATCTGTTTCCGGTATGATGCCTAAAAAATACATTATGGAAGCCACTGTAAATCATAACATAACAGTAACATTAGAGGTTGAGAGAAAGAACATGTCATCTACGACATGGAAACTGTTCTGATTTCTTGACTTAAGAAATCATGAAATATACTTATGTCACTGAGGGAGAGAGGGGAATGTATAAAGTTGACATTCTGCAATACATTGTCATTGCTTGTTGTTTCTTTTTTAACTTTTTTTTACAAGTAGCACAAATACATTGTGTGAGACCATAATGAGCACATTATAGCAGGTAATGTGCAATATTGACAAATTTGGCATTTATCAGGATATGTTATCGTTAGCCATCAGGGATCATCGAGTTCTTACTCTGATAATTATTACCTAACAAAACTAAGTGGATCGGCCTGAAAGAGGAGAACAGCTCCAGTGTTCAATATGGAGTTTTTGATGAATGTTTAAACTCTAGCAAGGAATCAACTCGAAGCTCTTACCCCAACTCCTTTGTCGGGCTTGGCCCGGTACTGTGCCATCATGTTCTCATGGTGATTGCAGTAAAGCTTGTAGATCACCTCTGTAATCTTCTTGGCCATCTGAGCAGACAGCTTCTCCAGAAGGGCCGCACACTTCTTCTCATCAAGAACGAGGATGCCTCAGATAAGGTCAGTGTAGTGCTTTGCAATGGCCACCTGGAAGAGTCCAGACGTTTTTAGGGAAGCGTTTGTAAAAAGTGGTCCCTGACAGTTAAGCACAAAGTCAGTGTTTGTACCAGGCACAGATCTCAAATGATGACCCTTACCACCAACACCTTCAAGAAATTCAAATTAGTCTTTGAAGGATCTGTTCATGAACGCCTGCGTGGCCAAGTGGTCTGAGCGGAGGTGATGAGCGCCCTGGCTTAGGTCAGTTAGGATCACCACTTTATTATAAGAATGTGAAATGTCAGAGTAATACTAGAGAATGATTTATTTCAGCTTTTATTTCTTTCATCACATTCCCAGTGGGTCAGAAGTTTACATACATTCAATTAGTATTTGGTAGCATTGCCTTTAAATTGTTTAACTTTGGTCAAACGTTTCGGGTAGCCTTCCACAAGCTTTCCACAATAAGTTGGGTGAATTTTGGCCCATTCCTCCTGACAGAGCTGGTGTATCTGAGTCAGGGTTATAGGCCTCCTTGCTTTCACACACTTTTTCAGTTCTGCCCACAAATTTTCTGTTCGATTGAGGTAAGGGCATTGTCATGGCCAATCCAATACCTTGACTTTGTTGTCCTTAAGCCATTTTGCCAAAACTTTGGAAGTATGCTTGGGGTCAATGTCCATTTGGAAGACCCATTTGCGACCAAGCTTTAACTTCCTGACTGATGTCTTGAGATGTTGCTTCAATATATCCACATAATTTCCATCCTCATGATGCCATCTATTTTGTGAAGTGCACCAGTCCCTCCTACAGCAAAGTACCACCACATGATGCTGCCAGCCCCGTGCTTAACGGTTGGGATGGTGTTCTTCGGCTTGCAAGCCTCCCCATTTTTCCTCCAAACATAACAATAGTCATTACAGCCAAACAGTTCTATTTTTGTTTCATCAGACCAGAGGACATTTCTCCAAAAAGTACGATCTTTGTCCCCATGTGCAGTTGCAAACTGTAGTCTGGCATTTTTATGGCGGTTTTGGAGCAGTGGCTTCTTCCTTGCTGAGCGGCCTTTCAGGTTATGTCAATATAGGACTAATTTTACTGTGGAGATAAACTTTTGTACCTGTTTCCTCATCTTCACAAGGTCCTTTGCTGTTGTTCTGGGATTGATTTGCACTTTCCACACCAAACTACATTCATCTCTAGGAGACAGAACTCATCTCCTTCCTGAGCGGTAATGACAGCTGCGTGGTCCCATGGTGTTTATACTTGCATACTATTGTTTGTACAGATAAATGTGGTATATTCAGGCATTTAGAAATTGCTCCCAATGATGAACCAGACCTGTGGAGGTCTACATTTCTTTTCCTGAGATCTTGGCTGATTTCTTTAGATTTCCTGTGATGTCATGCAAAGAGGCAAAGGGTTTGAAGGTAGGCCTTGAAATACATCCACAGGTACACCTCCAATCGACTCAAATGATGTCAATTAGCCTATCAGAAGCTTCTAAAGCCATGACATCATTTTCCAAGCTGTTGAAAGGAACAGTCAACTTAGTGTATGTAAACTTCTGACCCATTCAAATCAAATCAAATTTTATTTGTCACATACACATGGTTAGCAGATGTTAATGCGAGTGTAGCGAAATGCTTGTGCTTCTAGTTCCGACAATGCAGTAATAACGAGCAAGTAATCTAACTAACAATTCCCAAAAAAACTACTGTCATACACAGTGTAAGGGGATAAAGAATATGTACATAAGGATATATGAATGAGTGATGGTACAGAGCAGCATAGGCAAGATACAGTAGATGATATCGAGTACAGTATATACATATGAGATAAGTATGTAAACCAAGTGGCATAGTTAAAGTGGCTAGTGATACATGTATTACATAAGGATGCAGTCGATGATATAGAGTACAGTATCAACGTATGCATATGAGATGAACAATGTAGGGTAAGTAACATTATATAAGGTAGCATTGTTTAAAGTGGCTAGTGATATATTTACATAATTTCCCATCAATTCCCATGATTAAAGTGGCTGGAGTAGAGTCAGTGTCATTGACAGTGTGTTGGCAGTAGCCACTCAATGTTAGTGGTGGCTGTTTAACAGTCTGATGGCCTTGAGATAGAAGCTGTTTTTCAGTCTCTCGGTCCCAGCTTTGATGCACCTGTACTGACCTCGCCTTCTGGATGGCAGCGGGGTGAACAGGCAGTGGCTCGGGTGGTTGATGTCCTTGATGATCTTTATGGCCTTCCTGTAGCATCGGGTGGTGTAGGTGTCCTGGAGGGCAGGTAGTTTGCCCCCGGTGATGCGTTGTGCAGACCTCACTACCCTCTGGAGAGCCTTACGGTTGAGGGCGGTGCAGTTGCCATACCAGGCGGTGATACAGCCCGCCAGGATGCTCTCGATTGTGCATCTGTAGAAGTTTGTGAGTGCTTTTGGTGACAAGCCGAATTTCTTCAGCCTCCTGAGGTTGAAGAGGCGCTGCTGCGCCTTCCTCACGATGCTGTCTGTGTGAGTGGACCAATTCAGTTTGTCTGTGATGTGTATGCCGAGGAACTTAAAACTTGCTACCCTCTCCACTACTGTTCCATCGATGTGGATGGGGGGGTGTTCCCTCTGGTGTTTCCTGAAGTCCACAATCATCTCCTTAGTTTTGTTGACGTTGAGTGTGAGGTTATTTTCCTGACACCACACTCCGAGGGCCCTCACCTCCTCCCTGTAGGCCGTCTCGTCGTTGTTGGTGATCAAGCCTACCACTGTTGTGTCGTCCGCAAACTTGATGATTGAGTTGGAGGCGTGCATGGCCACGCAGTCGTGGGTGAACAGGGAGTACAGGAGAGGGCTCAGAACGCACCCTTGTGGGGCCCCAGTGTTGAGGATCAGCGGGGAGGAGATGTTGTTGCCTACCCTCACCACCTGGGGGCGGCCCGTCAGGAAGTCCAGTACCCAGTTGCACAGGGCGGGGTCGAGACCCAGGGTCTCGAGCTTGATGACGAGCTTGGAGGGTACTATGGTGTTGAATGCCGAGCTGTAGTCGATGAACAGCATTCTCACATAGGTATTCCTCTTGTCCAGATGGGTTAGGGCAGTGTGCAGTGTGGTTGAGATTGCATCGTCTGTGGACCTATTTGGGTGGTAAGCAAATTGGAGTGGGTCAAGGGTGTCAGGTAGGGTGGAGGTGATATGGTCCTTGACTAGTCTCTCAAAGCACTTCATGATGACGGATGTGAGTGCTACGGGGCGGTAGTCGTTTAGCTCAGTTACCTTAGCTTTCTTGGGAACAGGAACAATGGTGGCCCTCTTGAAGCATGTGGGAACAGCAGACTGGTATAGGGATTGATTGAATATGTCCGTAAACACACCGGCCAGCTGGTCTGCGCATGCTCTGAGGGCGCGGCTGGGGATGCCGTCTGGGCCTGCAGCCTTGCGAGGGTTAACACGTTTAAATGTCTTACTCACTTCGGCTGCAGTGAAGGAGAGACCGCATGTTTCCGTTGCAGGCCGTGTCAGTGGCACTGTATTGTCCTCAAAGCGGGCAAAAAAGTTATTTAGTCTGCCTGGGAGCAAGACATCCTGGTCCGTGACTGGGCTGGGTTTCTTCCTGTAGTCCGTGATTGACTGTAGACCCTGCCACATACCTCTTGTGTCTGAGCCGTTGAATTGAGATTCTACTTTGTCTCTGTACTGGCGCTTAGCTTGTTTGATAGCCTTGCGGAGGGAATAGCTGCACTGTTTGTATTCAGTCATGTTACCAGACACCTTGCCCTGATTAAAAGCAGTGGTTTGTGCCTTCAGTTTCACACGAATGCTGCCATCAATCCACGGTTTCTGGTTAGGGAATGTTTTAATCGTTGCTATGGGAACGACATCTTCAACGCACGTTCTAATGAACTCGCACACCGTATCAGCGTATTCGTCAATGTTGTTGTCTGACGCAATACGAAACGTCTCCCAGTCCACGTGATGGAAGCAGTCTTGGAGTGTGGAGTCAGCTTGGTCGGACCAGCGTTGGACAGACCTCAGCGTGGGAGCTTCTTGTTTTAGTTTCTGTCTGTAGGCAGGGATCAACAAAATGGAGTCGTGGTCAGCTTTTCCGAAAGGGGGCGGGGCAGGGCCTTATATGCGTCGCGGAAGTTAGAGTAACAATGATCCAGGGTCTTTCCACCCCTGGTTGCGCAATCGATATGCTGATAAAATTTAGGGAGTCTTGTTTTCAGATTAGCCTTGTTAAAATCCCCAGCTACAATGAATGCAGCCTCCGGATAAATCGTTTCCAGTTTGCAGAGAGTTAAATAAAGTTCGTTCAGAGCCATCGATGTGTCTGCTTGGGGGGGATATATACGGCTGTGATTATAATCGAAGAGAATTCTCTTGGTAGATAATGCGGTCTACATTTGATTGTGAGGAATTCTAAATCAGGTGAACAGAAGGATTTGAGTTCCTGTATGTTTCTTTCATCACACCATGTCACGTTGGCCATAAGACATACGCCCCCGCCCGTCTTCTTACCAGAAAGATGTTTGTTTCTGTCGGCGCGATGCGTGGAGAAACCCGCTGGCTGCACCGCTTCGGATTGCGTCTCTCCAGTGAGCCATGTTTCCGTGAAGCAAAGAACGTTACAGTCTCTGATGTCCCTCTGGAATGCCATTGGAATTGTGATACAGTGAATTATAGGTGAAATTACCCGTCTGTAAACAATCGTTGAAATATTACTTGTCATGCACAAAGTAGATGCACTATCCGACTTGCCAAAACTATAGTTTGTTAACAAGAAATTTGTGGAGTGGTTGAAAAATGAGTTTTAATGACTCCAACCTAGTGTATGTAAACTCTCGGACCTCTGGCAGTCTCTATGGGGCTACCACGGGGTTCAATTCTCGGGCCGACCATTTTCTCTGTATATATCAACGATGTCGCTCTTGCTGCGGGTGATTCCCTGATCCACCTCTACGCAGGCGACACCATTCTGTATACATCTGGCCCTTCTTTGGACATTGTATAAAAAAAAAGATCCAAACGAGCTTCAATGCCATACAACACTCCTTCCGTGGCCTCCAACTGCTCTTAAACGATAGTAAAACTAAATGCGTGCTTTTCAACCGTTCGCTGCCCACACCCGCCCGCCCGACTAGCATCACTACTCTGGAAGGTTCTGAATTAGAACATGAGGACAACTACAAATACCTAGGTGTCGGGCGAGACTGTAAACTCTCCTTCCAGATTCATATTAAAAATCCCCAATCCAAAATTAAATCTAGAATCGGCTTCCTATTTCGCAACAAAGCCTCCTTCACTCACGTCGCCAAACATACCCTCGTAAAACTGACTATCCTACCGATCTTTGACTTCGGCGATGTAATTTACAAAATAGCCTCCAACACTCTACTCAGCAAACTGGATGCAGTCTATCACCATGCCATCCGTTTTGTCACCAAAGCCCCATATACCACCCACCACTGCGACCTGTATGCTATTGTCGGCTGGCCCTCGCTACATATTCGTCGCCTGACCCACTGGCTCCAGGTCATCAATAAGTCTATGCTAGGTAAAGCTCCACCTTATCTCAGCTCACTGGTCACGATAACAACGCCCACCCGTAGCACGTGCTCCAGCAGGTATATCTCACTAGTCACCCCAAAGCCAACACCACCTTTGGCTGCCTTCCAGTTCTTTGCTGCCAATGGCTGGAACGAATTGCAAAAATCGCTGAAGCTGGAGTGTTACGAATCCCTTTTGGCCCGACAGTCTAGGGGGGATGGTAATGAGACCCGTAACATAACTCATGCAAATTATAATTGTGACAAAGTCAAAGTGTGAACGAAATAACCACGATAACTGAAATTATACCGTCAAACTCAGGGTTTATTGTAAAACACACGGTAATGGGGGGAGCAGGAAAAGGGGCTAAGCTGGACCCAAGGAAAGAAACAATAAGCATCCAAAACACCCCTAAGCTAGACTAGCCTATTTTAACAACAGCTACCTAACTAACCAAAAATACAGTGGGTGGTCCGCCCAGTTCTAACTAGTGTTTTTAACAAAGTCTACCTACGGGTAGTGTATGCCCATGGGCGACTTGTCTTGGTTTCCCCTTTTCCCACCAGCAATCAAACACAAACACCATAACCAAAAACAATACTCACAGGAGATGACAAAGTGATTTGGAGGTGCTCAAACAAAAGAGAGGTTAAGACACAAAGAGAGAGTGAAACACAGAGATCTACATACATGGCATTTACAGAGAGATTGAGCTCTAGAGCAAACAACTGATGGGGTTTTTAAACCAAGGGAAAGGAACTGTGATAGGGTAGGAAACAGGAGGAGGTATGTCTTCTGATTGATGATTGATTGTTGTCTGATTGGGGAGTGATGATTTTCACCTGTGAGGGGAGAAGGAGAGAAAAGAACACACAGGATACACACACAGGATACTTGTATTAGTAACATGGAGACTGATATTTCCTTCATTAACTTTAAACATCAGCTATCTGAGCAGCTAACCGATCGCTGCAGCTGTACATAGCCCATCTGTAAATAGCCCATCAATCTACCTACCTCATCCCCATATTGTTTTTATTTACTTTTCTGCTCTTTTGCACACCAGTATTTCTACTTGCACATCATCTATCATCTATCACAGTGTTAATTTGCTAAACTGTAATTACTTCCCTACTATGGCCTATTTATTGCCTTACCACCTCACGCCATTTGCCCACACTGTATATAGACATTATTTTTTTTTCTATTGTGTTATTGACTGTACACTTGTTTATTCCATGTGTAACTCTGTTGTGTCGCACTGCTTTGCTTTATCTTGGACAGGTCGCAATTGTAACTGAGAACTTGTTGTCAACTAGCTTACCTGGTTAAATAAAGGTGAAATAATAAATAAAAAAATGTTTAAAAATCTGTGTCTGGGAGACTGGCCCATAGTTCACCATCCAAAAACACAATCATTAACAGACAAGCATAAGAAGAATACTTTATGACCAATAAACTGGATAAAATAATGCTGTCACTTGGTTGGCCCTGTCCGGGGGTATCATCGGATGGAGCCACAGTGTCTCCTGACCCCTCCTGTCTCAGCCTCCAGTATTTATGCTGCAGTAGTTTGTGTCGGGGGGCTAGGGTCAGTTTGTTATATCTGGAGTACTTCTCCTGTCTTATCCGGTGTCCTGTGTGAATTTAAGTATGCTCTCTCTTTCTCTCGGAGGACCTGAGCCCTAGGACCATGCCTCAGGTCTACCTGGCATGATGACTCCTTGCTGTCCCCAGTCCACCTGGCTGTGCTGCTGCTCCAGTCTCAACTGTTCTGCCTGTGATTATTATTGTTTTACCATGCTGGTCATTTATGAACATTTGAACATCTTGGCCATGTTCTGTTATAATCTCCACCCGGCACAGCCAGAAGAGGACTGGCCACCCCTCATAGCCTGGTTCCTCTCTAGGTTTCTTCCTAGGTTTTGGCCTTTCTAGGGAGTTTTTCCTAGCCACCGTGCTTTTACACCTGCATTGCTTGCTGTTTGGGGTTTTAGGCTGGGTTTCTGTACAGCACTTTGAGATATCATCTGATGTATGAAGGGCTATATAAATACATTTGATTTGATTGTTTGAGTGCATATTTTTATAGGAATGATTTTATAATAGGTAATTTAGACAAAGTCAGAGCCAATATCAATCATCTTGTTTCACAACCCCTATGCTCTTTGTGAGATAATGATTATTCCAACTGTAATTGTTAATGGTGCACTATTCTATGTAGAGACATTGTGCACAGTTGATAATTGGGGTGGTGGCTAGTGCTAATGTCACCTTTTCTGAGTTCCAGGGAAATCTCCAGATACTCATCTTCAGTGATGTTTCTACCGTCGATCTCGAGTAGTAGAGTGAAATCTCTGACGGCCCACACAAAATTCAGAAAGAACTGCACAAACTGTGCTCCTCGTGAGAGGATAAAGCTGCACTGGATGAATTCACCTTGATCTGCTCTGTCAGCTCACTCACATCTTTAGGGCCGGTTGAGGATTGACTGATAAAAGCTACAAAAGCTCTAAAAAATAATGTGCATGTGCCTGCGACAGTTGTATAAGGACTTGCTAGATCAGGGTTGGGTTATAAAAAAATATCCGAAACTTTGAACATCCCACGGAGCACCGTTAAATCAAAAAAGATTTAATGGAAAGAATATGGCACCACAACAAACATGCCAAGAGTGGGCCGCCCACCAAAACTCACAGACCAGGCAAAGAGGGCATTAATCAGAGAGGCAACAAAGAGACCAAAGATAACCCTGAAGGAGCTGTTAAGCTCCACAGCGGAAATTGGAGTATCTGTCCATGGGACCACTTTAAGCCGTACACTCCACAGAGCTGTGGTTTACGGAAGAGTGGCCAGAAAAAAGACATTGCTTAAAGAAAAACATAAGCAAACACGTTTGGGGTTCACTAAAAGGCATGTGGGAGACTCCCCAAACATATCGAAGTAGGTACACTGGTTAGATGGGACTAAAATTTAGCTTTTTGGCCATCAAGGAAAACGCTATGTATGGTGCAAACCCAATCCCATGGTGGTGGCAGCATCATGCTGTGAGGATGTTTTTCATCAGCTTGGACTGGGAAGCTGGTCAGAATTGAAGGAATGATGGATGGCGCAAAATACAGAGAAATTCTTGAGGGAAACCTGTTTCAGTCTTCCAGAGATTTGAGACTGGGATTGAGGTTCACCTTCCAGCAGGACAATGACCCTAAGCATACTGCTAAAGCAACACTCGAGTAGTTTAAGGGGAAACATTTACATGTCTTGGAATGGCCTTGTCAAAGCCCAGACCTCAATCCAACTGAGAATCTGTGGTATGACTAAAATATTGCTGTACACTAGCAGAACCCATCCAACTTGAATGAGCTGGAGCAGTTTTGCCTTGAATGGGCAAAAATCCCAGTGGCTAGATTGCCAAATTAATAGAGACATACACCAAGAGACTTGCAGCTGTAATTGCTGCAAAAGATGGCTCTACAAAGTATTGACTTTGGGGGTGGGGGGTGAATAGTTATGCATGCTCAAGTTCTGTTTATTTGTCTTATTTCTTGTTTGTTTCACAATAAAACATATATTGCATCTTCTAAGTGATAGTAGACAAGTTGAGTAAATCAAATGATACAACCCCCCCCCCAAAAAAAATATATATATATATTTTAATTCCAGGTTGTAAGAACATTTGGAAAAATGCCAAGGGGGTGAATACTTTCGCAAGCCAATGACTACTAATTGCACCAGTGTTGAAAATAAAAACAGAAAAACCAACCATATAGGCCTACAGACCAGCATGCTTAAATCGAGCTAATAAAACATCCTTGTGGATATTGTTTCAGATGACCACTTCCATAAGGACAAAACCAGCAGACAACAGGTAAAGTACGTTCAAATAAAGTTAATTCAACAGTCGACTTGTGATGGCTGGTGTTTCACCAGCTTACATTACAACCAGTCAGTCAACTTGCAAATCAATACCTATATAATCATATAGTAAAACAGCTAACATTTTGTTGCGCAAGAGAGTTTAGGCTTACCTCTGCGACATTGTACAGTACGGTTGTTGTTCAGTCTGTAAATGAGATCAGTGATTATATTGAAACTGAAAGTGATTCTCTAATGTTTAAAATTAGGTTTCTGGGAAGGCAAGACTTATAAAACAAATTAACATAGTTATGCCGCGTTCATGTGCTGGTAGATACTAGGAACTCTGACATGAACGACTTACGGTCATGTTTCACTGAAGCTGAGCATGGATTTCTTTTTTAATAAATCGTGCTTTCCCGTGTGTATAACCAACACATAACTACAACCAATTAGCACCTTTATTTAACAAGGCAAGTCAGTTAAGAACATTTTCAATGACGGCCTAAGAACAATGTTCAGGGGTAGAACGACAGATTTGTACCTTGTCAGCTCGGGGATTTGAACTTGCAACCTTCCGGTTACTAGTCCAACGCTCTAACCACTAGGCTATTTTGTTAATTCATTAAAAAGTCGGATGCGTAAATTCCATCTTTTTTTTAACTGGTGAAAATAATTGAAGAAAAATAGACGAGGCAACTTTCACTTTCTGTATCTGCAGCCAAATGGGTGTCACAAGTTATGTCCCTTCTTAAAATGTTATTTTAATCCTAACCTTATCCACACCGCTAACATTATGCCTAACCTTACATTAAGAACAAAAAGCAAAAAACTTTATGATTATAGACAATTTTGACTTTGTGGTTGTGGTAACTAGTGGAAACCCCCTTGGAATACAGTGCATTCGGAAAGTATTCAGACCCCTGGACTTCTTCCACATTTTGTTACGTCACATCCTTATTCTAAAATTGATTAAATTAAATGTTTTCCTCATTAATCTACACACAATACCCCATAATGACAGTGATTTAAAAAAAAATAATAATGTTTGCAAATGTATTTAAAAAACCCTGAAATAGCTTATTTACATAAGTATTCAGAACCTTTGCTATGAGACTCGAAATTGAGCTCACGTGCATCCTGTTTCCATTGATCACCCTTGAGATGTTTCTACAACTAGTTTGGAGTCCACCTTGATTGTTCAATTGATTGGACGTGATTTGGAAAGAAACACACCTATCTATATAAGGTCCCACAGTTGACAGTTTATGTCAGAGCAAAAACCAAGCCATGAGGTTCAAAGGAATTGTCCGTGGAGCTCCGAGACAGGATTGTGTCGAGGAACAGATCTGATGAAGGATACCAAAACATTTCTGCACCATTGAAGGTCCCCAAGAACACAGTGGCCTCCAACATTCTTAAATGGAAGAAGTTTGGAACCACCAAGACTCTTCCTAGAGCTGGCCGCCTGACCAAACTGAGTAATCGGGGGAGAAGGGCCTTGGTCAGAGAGGTATCGAAGAAACCGATGGTCACTCTGACAGAGATCCAGAGTTCCTCTGTGGAGATGGGAGAACCTTCCAGAAGGACAACCATCTCTGCAGCACTCCACCAATGAGGCCTTTATGATAGTGGCCAGAAAGAAACCACACCTCAGTAAAAGGCACATGAGAGCAAAGTACAGAGATCCTTGATGAAAACCTGCTCCAGAGTACTCTCCAGAGTACAGCCAAGACACCAGACTTGAACCCGATTGAACATCTCTGGAGAAAATAGCTGTTCAGTAACGCTCCTCATCCAACCTGACAGAGCTAGAGAGGATTTGCAGAGAAGAATGAGAGAAACTCCCCAAATACAGGAGCGCCAAGTTTGTAGCGTCATACCCAAGAAGACTCGAGGCTGTAATCGTTTCCAAAGAAACTTCAACAAAGTACTAAGTAAAAAGTCTGAATACTTCTGTAAATGTGATAGGTTTATTTGTAATACATTTGCAAACATTTCTAAAAACCTGTTTTTGCTTTGTCATTATGGGGTATTGTATGTAGATTGATGAGAATAAAAGTCAAGGGATCTGACTACTTTCCGAATGCACTGTAGGTATTCTAGTGTGTCATCCCCCTGCCATTTTACAGCTGGTTTGGAGAAGTCAATTATGTGAGTAGGCAAGAATCGACAAATGCTTTTCCATAGCAGGAAAACAATTTAATTTTTGAAGACAAATTTCGTAATGAAATTGAAGCTAACATTGGACAATATTTTAACTTCACTTTTAATTGTATATGCATATGGCTAGGCTCAGCTGTTTTAATTCTGCATATCATTTTAATATATTTTTTTACATAGCCTATGCAGTAGTCCTAGGCTATATCATATTCATATTCACCTGAACTATACTTAATTAATAATTTTATTATAGATTGAATATTTCTGGGAGCTGTAGGCTAATCATCCTCTGAAGTCACACCATGGATTTCCCAATATGCCTGGTCAAAAATGCAGACGGCGAGCTTCATGTAGTTCCTGGGGCCATCAAGTACCTGATGAGACTGAATGAGCAAGTCGTTAGTGGTGGCGGTGGTCAGGCTGTACCGCACCGGCATGTCTTACCTCATGAACAAGCTGTCTGGAAAGAGAAAAGGTGAGAGAGACTGACTGATGCTGAGAGACATATCTAAATTCACAAAGTTTTTTGGGCATCATCTGTGCCTCAATAGTCAATTAATTGAAAATATTTTTTGCAATCAGTACATTTGTTTAAAACCTTTTTATTTTTCTTCTTAAAACGGTCTTTGAAATATTGATTTAGGTTTTGCCCTGGGAGCCACTATCCAATCCAAGACTAAAGGAATCTGGATATGGTGTGTGCCTCACCCTGAAAAGTGAGACCACACCCTGGTGCTGCTGGATACAGAGCAGATGGGAGATGGTGAGAGGTCAAAGTTCAGTCTCTACAATTCACATTACTAATCAGCACAGTGAAGAAATATCTAAACACACATACACTACATGACCAAAAGTACGTGGACACCTGCTCATCAAACATCTCATTCTAAAATCATGGGCATTAATATGGAGTTGGTCCTTCCTATGCTGTAATAACAGCCTCCACTCTTCTGGGAAGGCATCCCAATAGATGTTGGAACATCGCTCGGGGACTTGCTTCCATGCAGCCACAAGAGCATTAGTGAGGTTGGGCACTGATGTTGTGCGATTAGGCATGGCTCGCAGTCGGCGGTCCATTTCATACCAAAGGTGTTCGGCAGGGTTGAGGTCAGGTCTCTGTGCAGGCCAGTCAAGTTCTTCCACACTGAGCTCGACAATCCATTTCTGTATGGACCTCGCTTTGTGCATGGGGGCATTGTCATTCTGAAACAGAAAAGGGCATTTCCCAAACTGTTGCCACAAAGTTGGAAGCATAGAATTGTCAAGCATGTCATTGAATACTGTAGCATTAAGATTTCCCTTCACTGGAATTAAGGGGCCTAGCGCAAACCATGACAAACAGCCCTAGGCCATTATTCCTCCTCCACCAAACTTCACAGTTGTCACTATGCATTCGGGCAGGTACCGTTCTCCTGGCATCTGCCAAACCCAGATTTCTCCGTCGGACTGCCAGATGGTGAAGTGTGATTCCTAACTCCAGAGAATGCGTTTCCACTGCTCCAGAGTCCAATGGCAGCAAACTTTACACCACCCCACCAGATGCTTGGCATTGCACATGGTGATCTTAGGCTCGTGTGCGGCTGCTCGGCCATGGAAACCCATTTCATGAGCCTCCTGCGAACAGTTCTTGTGCTGACGTTGCTTCCAGAGGCAGTTGGGAACTCGGTAGTGAGTGTTGCAACCGAGAACAAGCGATTTTTAAGCTCTATGCGTTTCAGCACCTGGCGGTTCTGTTCCTTGATCTTGTGTGGCCTACCACTTCAGGGCTGAGCCGTTGCGCTTTTGCTCCTAGTTTCCACTTAGTTTTCTAGTTTCCACTTCTCAATAAAAGCACTTATAGTTCACTGGAGCAGCTCTAGCAGGGCAGAAATTTGACCATGTGACTTGTTGGAAAGTCACTTGGCTCTTTAGTAAGGCCATTCTCAGTCTATGGCGATTGCATGGCTGTGTGCTCAATTTTATACATCTGTCAGCAACGGGTGTAACAAATTGCTCAACCCAGTAATTTGAAGGGGTGTCCATATATGTTTGTATATATAGTGTATTTTAAATGATTTCATTTCATTTAGCCAGATCACCAATAGGCATGTTGCTGTTAAGCATTACTCTGGTTTACAACAGCCGAGGGACCATCGACAATCAAGCTGTGGAGAACCTCCAGTATCCTTGAAACATCAATTTCCCCATGGCAATCCTCCCCCCTTTTCTCTCCTGTTGACTTTAACAGGTGTAGCCTAGAGGTTAGAGCATTGGACTAGTAATCGAAAGGTTGCAAGTTCAAATCCCCGAGCTGAACCGGCAGTTAACCCACTGTTCCTAGGCCGTCATTGAAAATGAGAATTTGTTCTTAACTGACTTGCCTAGTAAAATAAACATATCACATGGATAGGGGATATTTCCCCCAACCGGGCCATTTATTGGTGTGCTGTACGTTTGTATATCTATTGGATGCTGAGCAAAATGTCCTTACAGACCTGGAGCAATATATTGTGTTACTGACAGCGTTAATTATGTGTTTATAGAATGTTCAACACACTGTACAGTCATGGCCAAGAGTTTTGAGAATGACACATATTAATTTCCACAAAGTTTGCTGCTTCAGTGTCTTTAGATATTTTTTTACAGATGTTACTATGGAATACTGAAGTATAATTACAAGCATTTCATAAGTGTCAAAGGCTTTAATTGACAATTACATGAAGTTGATGCAAAGAGTCAATATTTGCAGTGTTGACCCTTCTTTTTCAAGACCTCTGCAATCCACCCTGGCATGATGTCAATTAACTTCTGGGCCACATCCTGACTGATGGCAGCCCATTCTTGCATAATCAATGCTTGGAGTTTGTCAGAATTTGTGCGTTTTTGATTGTCCACCCACCTCTCGAGGATTGATCACAAGTTCTCAATGGGATTAAGGTCTGGGGAGTTTCCTAGCCATGGATCCCAAATATTGATGTTTTGTTCTCTGAGCCTCTTAGTTATCACTTTTGCCTTATGGCAAGGTGCTCCATCATGCTGGAAAAGGCATTGTTCATCACCAAACTGTTCCTGGATGGTTGGGAGAAGTTGCTCTCAGAGGATGTGTTGGTACCATTCTTTATTCATGGCTGTGTTCTTAGGCAAAATTGTGAGTGAGCCCACTCCCTTGGCTGAGAAGTAACCCCACACATGAATGGTCTCAGTATGCTTTACTGTTGGCATGACACAGGACTGATGGTAGAGCTCACCTTGTCTTCTCCAGACAAGCTTTTTTTCCGGATGCCCTAAACCATCAGAAAGGGGGTTCATCAGAGAAAATGACTTTACCCCAGTCCTCAGCAGTCCAATCCCTGTACCTTTTGCAGAATATCAGTCTGTCCCTGATGTTTTTCCTGGATAGAAGTGGCTTCTTTGCTACTCTTCTTGACACCAGGCCATCCTCCAAAAGTCTTCGCCTCACTGTGCGTGCAGATGCACTCACACCTGCCTGCTGCCATTCCTGAGCAAGCTCTGTACTGGTGGTGCCCCGATACCGCAGCTGAATCAACTTTAGGAGATTGCTGGACTTTCTTGGGGGCCCTGAAGCCTTCTTCACAACAATTGAACCCCTCTCCTTGAAGTTCTTGATGATCCGATAAATGGTTGATTTAGGTGCAATCTTACTGGCAGCAATATCCTTGCCTGTGAAGCCCTTTTTGTGCAAAGCAATGATGACGGCATGTGTTTCCTTGCAGGTAACCATGGTTGACAGAGGAAGAACAATGATTCCAAGCACCACCCTCCTTTTGAAGCTTCCAGTCTTGTTATTCGAACTCAATCAGCATGACAGAGTGACCTCCAGCCTTGTCCTCGTCAACACTCACACCTGTGCTAATGAGAGAATCACTGACATGTCAGCTGGCCCTTTTGTGGCAGGGCTGAAATACAGTGGAAATGTTTTTGGGGGATTTAGTTCATTTGCATGACAAAGAGGGACTTTGCAATTAATTTGATCACTCTTTAAAACGTTCTGGATGATATACAAATTGCCATCATACAAACTTAGGCAGCAGACTTTGTGAAAATGTATGTGTGTCATTCTCAAAACTTTTGGCCACGACTGTACTTTGTTGGATCCATTCCCTTAGGGGTTACTCAGTCCATTCTAAAATAAACTGAAACTGCTCGTATGCTACTCCACAACTTTGTCCCTGACCTGTTTGGAGAGCTCCTTGGTCTTCATGGTGCCGCTTGCTTCGTGGTGCGGTGCCCCTTGCTTAGTGGTGTTGCAGACTCTGGGGCCTTTCAGAACAGGTGTATATATATATACTGAGATCATGTGACAGATCATGTGACACTTAGATTACACACAGGTGGATTTTATTGAATTAATTGTGACTTCTGAAGGTAATTGGTTGCACCAGATCTTATTTAGGGGCTTCATAGCAAAGGGGTGAATACATATGCACGCACCACTTTCCGTTTTTAACTTTACATTCATTTTTTTAAACAAGTTATTTTTTTCATTTCACTTCACAAATTTAGACTTTTTTTTCTATGTCCATTACATGAAATCCAAATAAAAATCAATTTAAATTACAGGTTGTAATGCAACAAAATAGTAAAAACGCCAAGGGGGATGAATACTTTTGCAAGGCACTGTACATGACAAAAACTTGTACAATATGGCCGAGCCTAACCGAACCACAGCTGACTGCGAGGAAATGTGCTTCGGTTACGTTCGGCTATTGTTGACATAGTGTGTCTTTTCTCAGAAAAGGGGAGATGTAGTGATGTCTAATAGATTTGTCCCAAATTGATTGGTTATGCGTGTCATCGTCATAACCGAATATGACTAGCCAAGCAATGACGACTAGCAGATAATAGCTCTGTGGACTGCATGTTAATTGCCTGATTTAAATGTCAGTAAAAAAAATTGTAACATAAGTTTAGTTTTTCTTTAACATCGACAACACACGTTAACTGTGTCAACTAGGACATCGGGGTAGACAGCCCTTTGTCCACAGCAACATTATTCTGCCCTGAAACGGTTGCTGTTCCTATACCTCTTTCTGAATGAAACAAAAAAGGATTTTATCGCTCTTTTCAGAAAGGAAAAGTAAGCATGTTTGTTTTTTCCAAGTGTCTCTGAACCTCAGTGGTAGTTTTACCTCTTGACTTCTCAAGGTTATTCTCACTAGTTGTGGTGAGGCTGGCTGAGGTGGTGATCTGAGTGAGGGGATGGGAGTTGGCTGGCTCACAGTTGGGGCCTGTGTGCTGTCCTCACTGGTAGACTGGGTGACTCCTTTGTTGTTCTGCTTCTGTCTCTCTGGAGTAGGTGACTCTGGAAAAGCCTGAAGATGTCGCCTGTTTCTCCAAGCGATGGTGCCGTGTGCAGTTTCGAATCTACTGGCAAATCCTTTTCATATGAAGAGAAATCATGGATAAAACGTATCGGTGCTCATCGGCCATTGGGAAAAGGTGAATCAGCAGATTTCGGAGACGTAATGGACACGTAATGGATTTCCGGGATGACTCGGAGGCGAAGTGGAATCCTTGGGCGAGCGAGTGGAATCGGAACTCCTCTCCTTCCTACATTCCCGTAGCCGTCCATCGATCCGGATTGTCAAGGCAATGAGCGAGTTGCGATTGGTCGGTAGTTCCCAGGCTGCTACCTCGTCCTTCACTTCCTCCGATAATCCATGCAGGAACGCGTCGAACAGCGTTTCCCGGTTCCAGGCACTCTCAGCTGCCAATGTACAGAAATCCACTGCATAGTCTGCCACACTGCGGGAGTCTTGCCAAAGCTGGAGTAACTTCCGGGCAGCCTTTCTCCTGGACAATTGAGAATTGAAAACCTCCGCCACAAACTCCTCCAGACTGAAGCATATGGCCGACTGTTGTTCCCACACGGACGTAGCCCAGGCGAGAGCCCTCGCGGACATCAGCGTGATGAGGTATGCTATCTTCGAGTGGTCGAAGGGGAAGGAGGAGGCCTGCAGCTCGATGATAAGAGAACACTGTGTGAGAAATACCCGACAGGTTCCCGACTCTCCAACGAAGCATTCCGGGGGAGGTAAGTGCGGTTCTTGGGAAACCGGAGTGGCCAGGGAGGCCGCGTTGCTAACAGCCGGGTTACTGAGGGGCTGGGAGGTTACCATTGTGGTAGGCTGCCTGACAGACAACCTGTGGAATTGCTCCAGCAATGTGTTCAACGAACCATCATGGCATTCGGCTAAGGTATGGAACCCATGAAGAAACTCCTTGTACCTTCCAATGGTGGCTCCTTGGGAGGAGACGGTGTTGCGGCGCTGGTCTGAGTCTGCTGGGTCCATCATGGCCAGTTTGTACTGTCAAGACTCAGGAGATGACCCAGATGCAGACAGTTTCGAAGTAACAACAGTTTATTTCAAAAGCAAGGGGGCAGGCCAATGACAGGTCAAGGGCAGGCAGAGGTCAGTAATCCAGGGTGGTGTGACAAAGTACAGAATGGCAGGTAGGCTCAGAGTCAGGAATACTAGAAAACAGGAACTAGAGAAAGACAGGAGCATGGGTAAAATGCTGGTAGGCTTGACAAAATAAAACAAACTGGCAACAGACAAACAGAGAACACAGGTATAAATACACTTGGAATAATGGGGAAGATGGGCGACACCTGGAGGGGGGTGGAGACAAGCACCAAGACAGGTGAAACAGATCAGGGTGTGACACCTCCTACTGCCAAAAGGACTAACAGCATGTACAACGGGTAGAGTAAGTCTAAATATAATTGTATTCAAATTCGAGCTTGTAGGAGACTATTGCCTCTTTTTTAGGGCGACTTTGGTCAGACTAATAATCAATGGATTAGCGATCTGATATTTAGACAATTCATAGAGCAATTTTTTGTCCGTTTCTTGTAAACTAGAAAATGTGATATAGGCTTGTCTCATGTGTTGAAAGAAACCAAGTAACAATTTAAAATTATGTACCTTTTTTAAGATTAAATAATTATTTTGTGTCACTGTAAACCCAATCTGTTATGATAAGCTTTTATTCACTCCATATCACCAGCCCATTTGGCACCTTTATCACTTTATTTTAATTGCACAAAAAAAGTTGAGGGACTTTTATGACACACACACAATCAAAAGTTCTTATGTGTGTCCTTGCCAATGTTTCTATAGGACAGCATCATGGCAGGCCAGACAGTATCCATGAAGGAACCAGTATGTCTGATAGAGAACGACAGTGATGGGAAGCTGTGTGTGGTACGCAGTGCACTGGGCATCCTGGACCAGATTGACCAGCATGTGGTAGTGGTGTCGGTGGTCGGTCTGTACCGCACCGGCAAGTCCTACCTCATGAACAAGCTGGCTGGTTAGAAAAAAGGTGAGTACATCCACAAAAGCATTTTTGAATCTATGGTCCGACCAGTCCAAACTAAAATATAAACACAATATGTAAAGTGTTGGTCCCATATTTCATGAGCCTAAATAAAAGATCCCTGAAATTTTCCATATACACAAAAAGCTTATTTCTCTGAAATGTTGTGCTCGAATTTGCTTGACAGGTGTGGCATATCAAGAAGCTGATTAAACTGCATGTACAGTTGAAGTTGGAAGTTTACATACACCTAAGCCAAATGCATTTAAACTCAGTTTTTCACAATTCCTGACATTTAATCCTAGTAAAAATTCCCTGTAATGGGTCAGTTAGGATCACCACTTTATTTTAAGAATGTGAATTGTCAGAATAATAGTAGAGAGAATTATTTATTTCAGCTTTTATTTCTTTCATCACATACCCAGTGGGTCAGAAGTGTACATACACTCAATTAGTATTTGTTAGCATTGCCTTTAAATTGTTTCACTTGGGTCAAACGTTTCGGGTAGCCTTCCACAAGCTTCCCACAATAAGTTGGGTGAATTTTGGCCCATTCCTCCTGACAGAGCTGGCGTAACTGAGTCAGGTTTGTAGACCTCCTTGTTCACACGCGCTTTTTCAGTTCTGCCCACAAATTTTCTATGGGATTGACGTCAGGGCTTTGTGATGGCCACTCCAATACCTTGACTTTGTTGTCCTTAAGTCGTTTGTCCATTTGGAAGACCCATTTGCGTCCAAGCTTTAACTTCCTGACTGATGTCTTGAGATGTTGCTTCAATATATCCACATAATATTCCCTCCTCATGGTGCCATCTATTTTGTGAAGTGCACCAGTCCGTCCTGCATCAAAGCACCCGCACAACATGATGCTGCCACCCCCGTGCTTACCGGAGAACCGAAGAATTTCTGCACAAACTGTCAGAAACCATCTCAAGGAAGGTCATCTGCGTGCTCATCGTCCTCACCATGGTCTTGACCTGACTGCAGTTCGGCGTCTTAACAGTCTTCAGTGGGCAAATTCTCACCTTCGATGGGGTCATGGTATGGGCAGACATAAGCTACTGACAACGAACACAATTGCATTTTATCTATGGCAATTTTAATGCACAGTGATACTGTGACGGGATCCTAAGGTCCATTGTCAGGCCATTCATCCGCCGCCATCACCTCATGTTTCAGCATGATAATGCACGGCCCCATGTCGCAAGGATCTGTACAGAATTCCTGGAAGCTGAAAATGTCCCAGTTCTTTCATGGCCTGCATAGTCACCAGACTTGTCACTCATTGGGCATTTTTGGGATGCTCTGGATCAACGTGTACTACAGCGTGTTCCAGTTCCCACCAATATCCAGCGACTTTACACAGCCATTGAAGAGGAGTGGGACAACATTCCACAGGCCACAGTCAACAGCCTGATGAACTCTGTGTGAAGGAGATGTGTTGCGCTGCATGAGGAAAATGATGGTCACACCAGATACTGACTGGTTTTCTGATCTACGCCCCTACTTTTTTAAAAGCTATCGGTGACTAACATATACATATGAAATCCATAGATTAGGGCGTAATTTATTTCAATTTTTTGATTTCCATCTTTGGACTGTAACTCGAAATTTGAAATTGTTTCATGTATTTTTGTTCAATGTACATAACAATATGCATGACCTCAACACTGTTATATGGATAAGGAATGATTATGTGTAAGATAATTATTTCTCATAAAGATATGGTAATAGAAATGTGAAACAGAAAGTGTTAACTTATGTACTGCATTTCTCATTCAGAGTTAGAGACAGATATGCTGCACCAAAGTACAGATTTGTCCTGTTCTGAACACATTATGCTATGTTTTTTTTTCTCTCCAAAATTGAAATTTCACACAGAGTTCATCAGGCTGTTGACTGTGGCCTGTGGAATGTTGTCCCACTCCTCTTCAATGGCTGTGTAAAGTCATTGTGGAAACTACAGTTTCTCTTTGTTTTACACCATAACATACAACCAGACAGCAGAGCAAACATCAAAAAAACATTTTTTTCCGACCACATTTGTTCTGGGTGGGTTGTGTAGATCAGGGTGCCGTTTTGCACTGGCTGTTAGTTTCACTTTCAGTCTGTCAGTATGATATGCAGTATAACTAGACAAACATGTTCATCTGAAAACCAGCAGCCTTGAGTCAACACTTTACATCCTGCTGCCTCTTTACAGATTCCATCCTAAGAACCGTTTTTATCCTCTGTCCTCAAGGTTTTGCCCTGGGAGCCACCATCCAGTCCAAAACTAAGGGCATCTGGATGTGGTGTGTGCCTCACCCTGAAAAAAGAGACCACACCCTGGTGCTGCTGGATACAGAGGGGCTGGGGGACGTGGAGAAGGTGGGAGGTCAAAGTTCACTCTGTCAAAAACCTTTTTTTTGGCTGTTTAGATGACAGAATATAACATTGCTATGGGTAAAATCCCATGCTATCTCAATAAACTGTGCCTAGTACTGATAGCTGATGTCATCATCTGTATATAATGTCTGACTTATAAATGTATGATGTATACCCTTTGATTCTAAAGAGTATAACAACTAAATAATGACCTATGAGGTTAGTTCAACTGTCATACCCCATCAGAACCCAAAATATAAGCTTGTTTTACTCCAATGTTTGTAAATGTAATTAAACTCTGTATAACATCATGGTTAACTACAATTATGATGTCACGGATGGTGAGTCATTGCACCCATAGCTCTATGAATTTGAGTGGTCACATTTCTCCAGGCCCATCCCTAATTTATTTCTATTTTTTTACCAAAACCGAGTTAGGGTGCAGCTTTGTTATTGTTTCAATTAAGGATTACAGCTTTGACCTTTATTTAGGTAGGGAGCCCATAAAATGGCGTATGGAGTAGACATTTAGTTACTGACTTAATTTCACTCTAGTATGAACAGAGTACCAATGTGTTCCTTCTGTTGTGTCTGCAGGGTGACGAGAAGAATGACAACTGGATCTTTTCCCTGGCTGTCCTGCTCAGCAGTACTCTGGTGTACAACAGCCTTGGAACCATCGACAACAACGCCCTGGAGAAACTACAGTATCCTTCAGCAGGCCTATAAAGAAATATAGATTGACGTAGTCTAATTTGGTTAGAGGAAATCTACAAACACAATCAGAGTAAGAATCAATCCTTTCTTACTCTTTGAACCAACCAGCAGTTTACTGTGTAGTGTTGTTTATCTGGGTTCATTTCGTCCTCAACCTCCCCCCACCCCTACAGCTATGTGACAGAACTGACAGAGCACATCAAGGTGAAGTCCAACCAGCGAGACGGGGAGGAATCTTCAGAGTACCTGCGTTACTTTCCTTCCTTTGTGTGGACAGTCAGAGATTTCACCCTGACCCTGGAGGTTGATGGGAGACCCATCACAGCCAATGAGTACCTGGAGAATGCTCTTAAACTGAGAACAGGTGAAGAGAACACCAGCTAGCACAGCTAACTTAATCTCTGAATATAAACTATGGTTAGATTGAATTTACCAATGTTGACAATACTTTTACAAATGACACGTTAGATATAAAAATATTAAATGCTTTTCTTCTACAAAAAATGTCACGGTTAAGCATTTAATTAGTTAATTAATGATTGATGTACTTTTCCTTTCATTTACAAAGGTCAGAGTAAGAAAGATCAGGCATATAATCTGCCTCGTAGCTGCCTGCGGAACTATTTCTCTCCTCGCTGGTGCTTTGTGTTTGAGAGGCCAGCCAGCAGAGATAAAATGAGACGTATGGAGGAGCTGACCGACGCTGACCTGGAGCCGGCCTTTGTGGAGCAAGCCAAGGAGTTCTGTGACCACGTCTTCAATGACGCCAAGACCAAGACCCTGAAACAGGGCCTGAAAGTTACCGGCAGACGTGAGTATTACAACACTGATATTGAGGATGGAAAGCAGTTATGAAAGTGGGTCATGATGTTTGATAATACAACTAAACTACTGCTGCTACTATTACCACTTCCTCTATTATTATAATTACGATTACTACAAGTACCATGACCAGTACAACTAACAACACCATTAGTACTTAAATTACTACTAATTCTACTACTTACTTTACTTATAGGCAGGGTAGCCTAGTGGTTAGAGTGTTGGACTAGTAACCGGAACAAAACAAAACACATACACACAGTCAATCTTAAGTTCAAACCACCGAGCTGACAAGGTACAAATCTGTCGTTCTGCCCCTGAACAGGCAGTTAACCCACTGTTCCTAGGCCGTCATCGAAAATAAGAATTTGTTCTTAACTGACTTGCCTGGTTAAATAAAAGGTTAAAAAAAATACAAGCACCACTGACCACCACAGTACTACCACCATCACTACCACATCTACCAGATATGCTGATTTCCTACCCTCTCCTGCAGTGCTGGGAAACCTGGCAGAGACGTATGTGTCTGCCATCCGGAGTGGGCAGATCCCCTGCCTGGACAATGCTGTGTTGGCGCTGGCCAAATTGAGAACTCGGGTGCCATCGAGAGGGCCAGGGCCCACTACCAGAAGGGCATGGCTGACTGGGTGGCCTACCCCACAGAGACCCAAGAGGAGCTGTCTGAAGTGCATGCTGTCATGGAGAAGGAGGCTGTGGCCATATTCATCAACAACTCCTTCAAAGACGAGGACCAGAAGTACCAGTTGGAGCTTATGGTATGAGAATGTAGATTCTATATTCAATGAGTCAATATTCAATTCAGTAATGTATGGATTTACAAGATGAGGATAATCTGTCATTTGGGTGAGCTACCCCTTTATGCAACACGTACATGTACATTTTAGTCCTTTAGCAGACACTTATCCAGAGCGACTTACAGCAGGGTTAAGGGTTAAGTGCCTTACTCAAGGTCACATTGACAGATTATTCACCATTTATTACCTCAACTGAACCAAAACATTCTGGTTTGTTCTGGTACATTCTGAACCAACCTCTTTCTATAGAAAGTGCTTCAAGAAGTGTATGATAAGATCTGTGAGAGGAACTACAAGGAGTCCCAGAAGTCATGCGAGTCCAAAATCCAATGCATCTTTGACCCCCTGGAGGAGAAAATAAGGGCTGGCTCCTACATGACCCCTGGAGGATACAAAGAGTATTGCAACGACCTGAAACTGGCCACCAGCGAATACAGATCTGAGGGAGGCAGAGGAGTGAAGGTATATTGGGGAGGTGGTGCTATTTTAGGATATTATGTAATTATGATGTTTTGTGGATGCTGGTCAAAGGAGTTATGAATGCACTGATGTGATGTTGAAAGTTAAAAATTATGTGTGGTGGTTCCAGGCTGAAGAGGTACTGAATGAGTACTTGGGAAGGAAGGCCAGCATTGGTGAGGCCATCCTGTCAGCAGACCAGTCCCTCACTGAAGCTGAGCAGAGAGCAGAAGGTGATATAGGTCACCATGAATATGCACTCCATGACCTGGCAACAACATTCTAATCACTTCCAAATGGAGGCTTACCTCTCGTTCTCTTTGATATTTATCTCACTCACTCTCTCACACATACTCTGTCCATCTTTCTCTGCAGCGGAGCAAGCAAAAAGGGAGGCATCTGAGCGGGAGAATCGAGCCATGGAGGAGCAGCTGGTTGTCCAGGAGAGGTTGAGAGCGGACCAGCAAAGGACGTATGAGGAGAATGTGAACCAGCTGATGGAGAGGATGGAGAGAGACAGTAGAAATGCCATAGCAGAGCACGATAGAGTTCTGCAGGCCAGACTCAAGGTAGGAATAAAAAAACACAAACATTGAGAAGTACACTTTAAAACTACAGTAACTCTAGCGGTAAGATTAACTGTATGTATGTGTTTTATTTTAATGACACAGTCCGTGATGTGTAAAAACAAACCTTGTAATTTCAGGAGCAGAATGACCTTGTCCGGCAAGGGTTTGATGACAGAGCACACCAAATGCAAAGAGAGATAGATGCCCTTAAGGGTGCGAAGGCACAAGAGGAAGAGAAAAAACCCTAATTTATGAGCACAGCTCTGGATACTGTTGGGACTGCAGCTGCATTGTTCCTTCCAGGAATAATTCCCAAAGTAGGAGGAATGGTTGTGAAATGGCTGTCTAAGTGGTTCTGAAGTAGGTTCCCGAGGAGGATGATGATCTATTATTCTTATAGACTTGAATTGATTGAATCTGTATTTATTGATAGTTGATTTATGGATTTAGGTTAAGCACTCAGTTAAGGTTTTAGTTTATGTTTTTTAATAACTATTTTGAATGCCTAATTATGATAAACTAATGCTTTTAGAAAACACACTTAAAAATGGTTTTGCACTGGTGTTTTTTAAATGTTACTATTACCAAATAGGCCTAATTTTTAACACTGATGATGTTTATATGCACACCAATATCCCGTTATTATTCGGGATACTCAAGTATTCTATCCTTGAGTTGAGAGTCATATCCCATTTACAATAACCCGAAAAATCTTGACGTATACTGCGTCGTGACGTTGTATTAGTTAATGTGACGACTGTTGCTCATCGAATGATTAAAGGTTTCTAATTGCGTGATGAACTGAATCAAGTAATTATTAACTCATTAACTTGGGGCACCGTGGGAAAATTAGTTTTATTGAGTTTCTATTTCCCAAATTAACTCAAATAATATCAGAATATCGATTTTACAACAGCCGCTAATTAATCGGTTACCTCTACAGTCTCGTTCTGAACGTCGCATAATCCGGGAATCTGGTCTCACCAATGAGTTCGTACCACACCAATCTTAGTTGAGTATTTATTTACTAGAAAGCTAAAATGATGATAAAAGATATACATACCCAAAAACACATTCTAGGCTATTGATTAGAACTTAGTATAATGGGCCAACACACTATGGCGCGTGTTACCCAAAATGGGGATTTAAAAGAGAGAGAAAAAGAGTAAGTACACAAGAGAAATATACATTTGGGTGAATTTGTCAGCTATGCTTATTCTAACCCTAGCCTTGCCCCAAACTGCCGCTCTTATGGGTCAGAATATAATGATGTAATTACGTGGGGAAGGTCTCTGTGGATTCTCGGTCTCTGTGGATTCACGGTCTCTGTGGACTGTTCAGGCTGCTCAATTACGCACTTCTCCGGCGCAACTCTTTGGTTGTCCTCACAATGTCAGTGTCCTTTTGGCTTAGGAGTCTGTTCCCTCGCCCTTGCTCTGGAAGGGCTCTTCTGAGGACAGACAGCTCTGTAGCTCAGAGCTCACAGCGTCGGAATGAAACAGTGTAGATACCACGATTTGATGGGGAGTGGAGGCTAGGTGGTTCGACTTGAATTCACCTGCTTAGACACAGCTACTCATCCGTAGCTTGGGTAGAAAAATATTTGTTTGTCTTCAAACTTGTGTTGCGTTTTGGGTTCGTTGACTTTTTAGACCTCGGCTGCAGCTTGGGTCACTTAGTCTTGTCATGATGTTGGCCTGGGGGTAGGTTTATGACAGTCATAAATACCTCTTCCCCCCTTTTTCCTCTCTCTACCCTACTGATGTTACATTTGCAAAAGCCTTGGTTAACATAGAGATTCTGGGAACATCAGAAAGTGGGGGGAAATGAACTATATTCTGGTAATCTGACCAATTGAACATATGCGGTGGTACTTAATGAATATGATGTCAGTTCGGTTGTCATCTGAGACATTCTCATCAATGAAAAGATGACATAAACTCTACACATCAGAGTTATCGGATTCACATGGAATTGTTGGTCAATTGAAATGTTTGAATATGAAATTATTCGTGATGGGATGAAATGTGATTTTAGCTTCTAAAATGTGAGATTTGGGTTTTCATAAGGTTAGGGCTCTGCTCAATCTGTGGCCCGCCCCTGCGAAGGGACATGGGCTATAAAACTTGTCAAACACGCCCTCCTCTCCCTTCCTATATAAAGCCTTGACAACAATATAACCTCCTGTTCCGAGGATGTGAGGACGACGGTCCGATGTCAGAATGGTTCAGATAATAACTACAGAACGAAGCCAACATCAGCGTGAGCTTTGGTTGCGAATGCTATGAACTTTGAACTCTTATTCACTACAGAAGTGATACCTCCTAGCTGTTGAATTAGCAACAGCAGCTGCAAACGCAGGTTAGGAAGGAACAGACAGAGTATCCCGTCTACCACACAACGACGTTACTACAACGTATTCAATTTACTAGCAGAGACATTCTTCAAAGGACTTGGTTGGGCAACATGGCCTTCCATCTACCACCAACCTACCGAAGCGCAGCTCAGAGTAAATATTTATTGCATTTTCCTTTTCCAAATGGGCAGTAATTTAGAATGCATAAAATACTGTATTTATGATGGCACAGCTTCTCCCTGTGTCCCTCAGTCTTCCCGCTCTTTCACTCAAACCCAGCCCCTTTTCTTTTGTGTAACCTGCTGTCATATCTGTTCTGCCCGCTAGGGACGTTTTCCTTTATGACGTAATTTGTAATCATGTGTATGTGTAATTCTGTGTGATTAGTTAGGTATTTAGTAAATAAATAATTAAACCCAATTTTGTATTGCTGATTCAACTTGTTAGCCAGGGTGCGTGCAGATAACCAAGAATTTACAACTTTCAGATGAGACTGAATTAAGATGACGATTAATATTGACTGCTATTGATGTAAAATATTACTAGGGTTTGAAGAGTTTATTCAGAAGATAACAGCTCTATAAATATTATTTTGTGGTGCCCCGACTCTCTAGTTAATTACATTTACATGATTAGCTCAATCAGGTAATATTAATTACGGAGAAATTATTTTATAGAATAGCATGTCATATCACTTAATCTGGCATAGCCAAAGACACGACAGTCTTATCTGTAAATTCTTCACTCACAGGTTTTATACCCTCGGGTCAGAAGTGGGCGTAACCACCTTTAGGGCAATTCTCTGGACGTACCAAGTTAAAAGGCAAGGTCTAGATTTTACTCAAATCCAATTTTAGACAACTAACTTGATTCCGTCTCTCACAGTTGAAGTGTACCTATGATAAAAAAATTACAGACCTCTACATGCTTTGTAAGTAGGAAAGCCTGCAAAATCGGCAGTGTGTCAAATACTTGTTCTCCACACTGTATGTAAAAGGTCTTGGCTAAATGACTCTATCATGGCATTGTCTCTAATGTCATGTCTAGGGTGATCTTACTTGCAGGTGGGTAGTTAAGGCACTTGGAAAAACTTGTCCCCTGAAGGCCAAAGCTTACATTGGGCACATTACTGGATTGACCTAGCGAGTTCGGGAGAGGAGGCTGGGACTGGGCCCCCTAAGGGGGTTTCAGGATCTATTGCCAACTTTCCAAAAATCAGGATCTCTTCCTTCCCACGGGTGATCCTTGTATAAGACCTCATTAGGTCTTCCATTGCACGTGTGCGCCTGTGTACGTAGTAGGTGCACACGCCAAGGGAAATAAGACCAAGGATCAATCTTTTGGTCTGTAGTCAGTCGGGTCAACTAAAAGTGCCCCATCCAGTACGCAAAGATCAACAGTCATGGGTCTCTCGTACTGGATTTGGTTTTGAATGGCTTGTGGTAACTCAAGGGAACGTTTAGCTAAAGCGTCCGGCATTTCCATCTCTGTGTCTATCCTGTCGTCGGGACGTTGGTATAGAGCGAGGTAGTCTATGTGAATAATCACCCTCTCTGGTACCTTAACAAAAACAGTCTGGTTGGGGAGGTTCAATTGGGTGATGGAGTCATGGCGTTCGTAAGTCATAGTGGCGGACGTGAACGGTGTGTTGACCAACCATCGGTTCCCTACCACCTCCACTTGTGTGGTGGTGGCCCCATCCCTGGCTGTTAGTTTGTCTCTATAGCGTTCTTCGCTGGTAATAGCTTTAATACCACAAAGATCCCTGACAAACGGTTTGCTAGGACAGAGGTAGTGGACATCTTTGGTTAGAGTACACATTAACAGGTTAGGGGTGAGATAGAAATCTGGGTTGTTTTCCTGGTAAACTACAACTGGGGGCGTGGCAATCTTTACATGGGTACTATCGCGCCAAAATCCTACATTGAGAACTGTTTTCAATCTATAGGTATTCTCCAGTTCAACAACCGGCAGCGTCAGTAGAAATCCCACTTCATTACGATCAAGATCAACGTGTATTGGGATGGCCGACCCCAGACTTACGGCCAAATGTGACTGTAATGGCCTTTTCGTGGTTGAAGTAGCTGAGGTCAATATGTTGTGCACCATTGAGAGGGGCACTAGATATGAGGGGATTCTATTCATGGCCAAGTAGTCCATAGAAGAGCTAACTTCACGGAGAAAATCCTCCAGTAACAATCGAACCAATTGGACATGAGCATAGTCATGGTTCATGACCTCTGCTAGCTTTCCTACAGACAGGATAGTTTTCTTCAGGACAGTAGTGTGTGTGTTGACCACCAGAATAGTGTCCTGGAGAGACTTTCCCACATGTTGCAACATGAGGGCCTGTGCCTTAATCTGGATAAGTGGCATCTCTTCAGTAATCTCCCTAACATTCCTCTTGACTGTGGCTAGACTGACTGCGTTGACGGCAGTGGTACCTAGGGCAAATAGTCACCCTACGGCTGCCCCTATCGATAGTAGCGCCTCGACAAATCGTTTCTCTCGCCTAGGCTCGGCTAGTTCTGACTGGGTTACTGTGAACTTTTGGAGTTGAGCAAACATATGGGCAGTGTCTAGCTGGGTGTGCTTAATTGCCTGGCTGGTCCAGTCAGCCCCGGCCCAAATAAAATGCGCCGCAGGTGGAATGTGTTGGCGGTACACATTCTCTGCATCTAGGCGGACATACACCCTCTGCGTGTGTACTCTGCAGTTGGTTATGAGGAGTCCTGGGTCGGGGCGGAGAACGATTCCCGTAGGGGGTCCGTTCGTGATTACGAACTCCATCCTACAGAAATGCATAATCAGAGACTGTTGGATTATTTAAGTTATTTGTTTTTGTAAACAGAAATGTTTTGACAACTATTTTTCTGGTTTTAAAACATTACAGCGCAGGACGATATCAATAGTGTCAACAGATGTATATCTGGTAGCTGTGAAGCAAATAAGAGATGTTAGGTGCAACGTACTGATCTCCTGGAAGGGATCAGCTGAGGGTACTTAAGAATGTTCTTAGTACCTCTGACTTTGCTAGGTTTTATCTATTCGGTGCTGGCTAGCACCCCTTCTATTCCCATGGGCGGAGTGTACAACTTGATTTGGTTCCGGTGGACCCACTTTAATGTGGCGTTTTGTCGACCTTTGCTGATTCTGATCTGGTAAGCTACAGGTGATAGCTTCACCACAATCTCATGTGGCCCCGTCCAGTGGGCAGGAACTTTGTTGCGACGCCTGTGGGTTTGGTGTATATGTAGTACCACATCTTTCCCCCGACCTTGAACACCTGGTGTGAGGCCTTTTTGTCGTTATAGGTCTTGTCACCTTCTGCACTTCTTTCCAACTGTCCTTGAGCATACGCAAAGGTAGTCTGGAGATGGTTCCACAGGACGGTCACGTATTGATGAGCCGTGTAGGTGGTGGCTGCGGCGACATCTCCCGGGTGGTACAGGAGATGCAGTGGAAGCGTCCGTTCGTGATTACGAACTCCATCCTACAGAAATGCATAATCAGAGACTGTTGGATTATTTAGGTTATTTGTTTTTGTAAACAGAAATGTTTTGACAACTATTTTTCTGGTTTTAAAACATTACAGCGCAGGACGATATCAATAGTGTCAACAGATGTATATCTGGTAGCTGTGAAGCAAATAAGAGATGTTAGGTGCAACGTACTGATCTCCTGGAAGGGATCAGCTGAGGGTACTTAAGAATGTTCTTAGTACCTCTGACTTTGCTAGGTTTTATCTATTCGGTGCTGGCTAGCACCCCTTCTATTCCCATGGGCGGAGTGTACAACTTGATTTGGTTCCGGTGGACCCACTTTAATGTGGCGTTTTGTCGACCTTTGCTGATTCTGATCTAGTAAGCTACAGGTGATAGCTTCACCACAATCTCATGTGGCCCCGTCCAGTGGGCAGGAACTTTGTTGCGACGCCTGTGGGTTTGGTGTATATGTAGTACCACATCTTTCCCCGACCTTGAACACCTGGTGTGAGGCCTTTTTGTCGTTATAGGTCTTGTCACCTTCTGCACTTCTTTCCAACTGTCCTTGAGCATACGCAAAGGTAGTCTGGAGATGGTTCCACAGGACGGTCACGTATTGATGAGCCGTGTAGGCGGTGGCTGCGGCGACATCTCCCGGGTGGTACAGGAGATGCAGTGGAAGCGCCCATCATCATCTCGAAGGGTGTTATTCCTGTAGACCTGTTGCGTGTTGCTCTGATCGCCATCAGTACCAATGGGAGCTTGAGGTCCTAATCTTTGTGGTTGGTTGCCACATACTTCCTCAAGATTCTGACGATTGTTTGCTCCTTTCTACCCTGCCCGAGCTCCTAGGGTGGTATGCGATGTGGAGTTTGGCTTTGACTCCCAGAAGCCTCCACAGTTCGGTCATTACAGCTGCCGAAAAGTGGGTTCCTCTGTCGCTGTCCACAGTTTCTCCTGGCAGGCCGAAACGACTGAAAACGTGGTTTAGCAAAAGAACGCCCATGTTTTCCGCTGTGTCATTGGTCGCCGGCAAGCACTCCACCCACTTTGTGAATGCGCAAGTCACCGTGAGGAGATACTTGTTATCTCTGGCCGACCTGGCAACTGGGCCGACCCAGTCGATCTGGATCGAGCTCCAGGGGTAAGACACACCCTTGCGTTGCAGGGGTGCTCTGTGAAGTGGCTTGGAGGGTTGAAACTGGCAGCAAACTAGATACCCCTCACGTACTGGGCCACGTCTTGTTCCATGTGAGGCCACCCGTTGCAACGTTTCACATGTAGCCTTGAACCCCTATGGCTCCACATGGCTCGTCGTGGGCATGGGCTATCATTATCCCCCTCTGTGTTTTAGGAACCAAGCACCTTTCAGCTGTGTCGGGTGCTGTTTAGTTGCGTGCAAGTCGTGTGAACCTGCCAAAGCCAGTTTGGACACTGGGTGGTTGACAGGATCCGACAGGAACGCCATCAAAGTGGCGAGGGACTCATCTTGGTGTTGCATTGCTACCAGGTCGCCATTCAGGAATGAATGCGTTAGCAACACATTATGTTCGTGCGAAGACGTTTTCTGTGGTGCTACATGGCTACGTGTTACCGCAGACACCATAGCTTCCTCAGTGGTTTTTTCGTCTCAAGTATCAAACACCCAAGGGGTGCCGTGAATTGCACCAGATTTCGCATGCTGTCGCATGGCCGTTGCCAAGTTTGTCACGACCAGGTGATTTGGAGTGTCCTTTGACTTTCTCCCAATACACCTGTATGTCGTGTTTGGTGATGAGGTCATCACAAACTAAGATGAGCTCTTTGTTTTTCACCTTGCCATTGATAGTTAGCCCCAAGTCGAATAGTTGCGGAGAGGGTTGGAAGAACGCAGTGGTGCCTTCCATCCGGTATCCGGGCGCCAGGTTCAGTCTTACAGATACCTCTGTGGTTCTTGAATCAACATGGCGGACTCAGTTATCACCTTGCAAGCTTCAGGAATAGTCTTCCCGGATGCCATTCGCACCAGGTCGAAAGACAAGGCATGTTGGTTTGGCCACGCCAAAGACCAAAGAACTTAGTGTATGTTGTCGAGTTTAACACCCAATCTTACCAAAATGTCCGCTCCCACATTGACTGTATGTGGGAGGTCCGCGACAACCAGTAGGTAGTGAGATACTTCCAATGCGGATCAATAGCGCACACACCCCTATTGCGGTGAGCGTCGTCTGGGGAGTCGTTCCCAGTGGAAATCTAAACGTTTTCGTGACAAGTGAATGGCAGTTAGCCGTTTTCGAAATTTCGTTGAACATTTCCAATGATTGCGGATTTTTCTGACCAGGTTGCCAGTCTGGCATCCTCAACCATAGTGCCGTTTAGGCACATGCCCCTTACCAGAGGAGGGCGGTAAGTGTCGGTTGGTGAGTCACCCAAGCCACACAGGAAAACCTCATGTTCGGTTAAGTTCCGAGTTGAACTCACCTTGACATTTGCCACCAATGGCGGGCTCATGGCCAAGTTGACGGGGTTTGTGTCAGATGCTGACGTCGAACCCACGTCGTTGCACAATGCGGTGAAGTCAACGGAGTTGGCATAGGTATTTGTGACCAGATTTGATTGGTTTTCCAATCCATTAGTGGTACCAAACGGTCAATTAAATCGATCCCAATCAGCATCCGTTCAATTTCGATGCTAGTCACATACACGGGGTGGATCAGTGACACGCTTTCGAAGTTGAGTTTAAGTAGGAGACGTTGGGTTAGGGGCGAGGTAGCTTGAGTGATGCCTCGAAGATTCGTATCGCAATGTTCCGTTTTCAACCAACGTTTTGCAGGGTCCACTGCCCTTTTTAGTTCATCCAGCAAGGTTTCGGATATGAGGGAAATTGTCGAACCTGAATCTATCAGATTGTGACAGGTCAAACAGTCCTCCAGAACTGTTCTAAGGTATGGCCTGTTCGAGTTGTTTTTTCTCGTCATATCCCCAACAAAATGGAGTGGGTTGGGAAAACGGAGCGGTTTGTAATCTGTGTCGATTTCCAAGACAGATAAGTCACCTACGTGATCCAGTTGGTCCTCTATCGGAATGGGAGAGGAATCATCTGTTGCTTATCTGGTGCATCTCCACATCCGTATCCAAGTCTGTAGACAAAACCTGCTGGCTTGTGTCTAGAACGAGCGGTTCCTGGACAGGGATTTGAGTGGGGGCAGGGGTAATGGAAATGTTTGCGTCTTCTCGAATTGCATGAGTTTCGGCGGACTTGGTTTCCAACGATATTATGCCGAGTCCTGATGACTTATCCTTGTCCTCTTTCTCAGATTTCCTACGATGCAGTACATCTCTTATCAGAGCTTCTAGATCATTTCGGTTAGCGTTTAGATCATTGTTGAACACTTTGTTTCCCTTGTTACGCTTGTTACCCTTAGGTCCTGACCCTTTGTGCAGGGGCATATTGGCTAGGTTGATCTCTACGAGACCTGTTAGATTGGGGACGTTCATCGTAGCTATTTTTACGGCGGTGGTTGTCGGGGTGGTGGTTACTTGGTAGCCACGCCCGTTGATCGTCATCTTTTACCGCACATGTCCCCGATGCAGCACCTTCTAATTCGAGTGATGGTTCCCGCCTAAGCTCGCAGTTCGAGGTGTCCGGGCTCTTAGCCTGGCTTGCTTTTGATGCTTCGAAAGCGGTGCTTGCAAATTCTCGGAGTGTCGAGATTGGCAACCCAACATGGGCAGTAGGGCCCAAGTAGTTAATGAAGTTGGGAGACATGTTTGACAGGAACAGTTGTTTAAATGGTAATAGATCTTCCATTCCAGTTTCAGTGAGCATGCCACAGTAAGCTGAACGAAGCCGGTGATAGTAGGCTTGTGGATGTTCATTTCGAGCTTGTCTGATATTGTTAGCCAACGAGCTATCGTGTTTGCGAGTCGCAGAACCACTGAATTCTATTTTCAAAACCGTGGCAAGTTTGCATTGTCGTTTTGCACGTGTTGCTCTTGTAGACGGATGAAAATTGTCACGTGTCTGTTGGACATTCGCTTCAAAAGGTAGAGCCTGTCTCCATTCGTAGCATTTGGGTAGCCATCCAAGGCATCCTCTATGCCTGCTAAGAATGTCTGTGTCGTTTGGCTTTCCTGGAACGGGGTCAAAGAGGCGGAAGTTTTGGACGATTTTGTCAAGGCGATCCCCGCCAAGTGCGCGGGGAGCATCTACACTCTCCTGTGGGGAATTGTGGGCCGAAAGGCCAAGAGGAAAAGTCAAGCTGTGGTTGTGTTGGCGAGGAGGCCCCAATTCACTGTGAGCCGAATGGCCAAGAGAAAGAGGCTGAAATCTCCTACATTCCTTCGGTCTCTGAGCTCCGGATGTGAGCTAGGTTGCTTGGTTTGGTTGTCCCGCGATAGCGCGTGACTGTTCTGGAGTTCCTCCAGATGATACCTAAGGGTGGTGTTCTGCTGCATCGCAGAGTCCACCTGGGAGTTGAGGGTGTTTATTTTAGACACGTAGCTGTCGCCCTTGCTCCGCTCGGCCTCATACTTATCTGTCATGGTTTGCAGTGAGAGGTCTCGAGTGTAGAGTGAGAGATCCAGTGATGCGATGTCCTCCTTTTGTTTAGAGGTCACCTTTTCCAACTTTCTCACCTGGTCTTTCTCATCCTTCATTAAATCAGCGACTTCAATGAGTTCTGCTGTTTTGTCCTCCAACTTATTCATTGTGTTCATTAACTGATCGTCTTTGGTCTGCAGCTTTTGGAATAGAGCATTATTGCTTTGAGTGGTTTCATTCACAACCATTTGCAGGGCATCAAGTTGCTTGCCCCGGTTTCTAGCTAGCTCGTCAGATTCATCTAGTTTTGCGTGGACTTCATCGTATTTAGTTTTGGCTAACACAAGTCGTTCCTTTAGAATACGGACTTGGTCAAGAGTTTGTTTGCATTCTTTGTTATAAGTGTTAGACAGTTCTTCCAATTTATCTGTCCTCACACACAGTTCCTCGGCTAGCAGTAGCTTATCCTTTTCGGCTTTCGACGCCAGCTTCCTGGTTCTCTCCACCTGTGCCTTGAACTCCCCAGCTTCCTGCTCGTGCCTCTGCTGGGCACTGAGGTACTGGTGCACTGTCCATCTCTGCTGGTGGGCATAGTTGAGGGCTAAACTGGAGAGAACCTTTACCAGGCTTCCGCCTGATGGTCTATTTTGAAGAGCATCTGTTGCAATGTCTGCATTTTTCTCGCTTACTGCACCGAAATCTAACATTTCCAGCCCCTCGGCATAGATAGGATTTGCATCGTTGCTGAGGTCAGCGATCAATCTTTCCATGGGTGAAGGTCCACTGATTAGAGGGGAAATGGGTGGAAACCCATTTTGATGGATTGCTCATTGTTATGATTATCAGTTATTTCAATTTATGTCATGTTTGTGTTTTTGAGTTGGAGGCTGGTAACACGATTTAACTCAGTTTGTAAATGTCATTGAATCATCAAGACTGGGTCAGTAATGTCAGTTGGTTATTACTGAACTTGCCAAAACAGATTTAATTGATTTTAATGATAAATCTAACCTGCATAGGCTATTTGGGAATTTTAACCTTAATTCACCTGAAAGAGTTGCTATCTCTAAGTTAACGTTGAAAAGTTTAACTATGTCTCATTGGTTAGAACACATTAGTTTGCATATTATTCCAATAATCAACCTGGAAATGTAGTGTAGCAATTTAATGTATGTATTAAATTGAATGAGCCAATGATATCCAATCAGTTGAGACTGGTTAGATATCTTGTAGAAGTAAAGATACCTGAATAGAAAATGAATAGAAAATAGAAATAGAAATAGAAAATCACCCAGTAAAATCCTACTTGAGTAAAAGTATAAAAGTATTTGGTTTTAAATATACTTAAGTATTGAAAGTATAAATCATTTCAAATTCCTTTATATTAAGCAAACCAGATGACACCGTTTTATTTATTATTTATGGATAGCCAGGGGCACTCTCCAACCCACAGACATAATTTACAAACAAAGCATGTGTTTTTCGTGAGTCTGCCAGATCAGAGGCAGTAGGGATGACCTCTTGAGAAGTGTGTGAATTAGACCATTTTCCTGTCCTGCTAAGCATTCAAAATGTAATGAGTACTTTTGGTTGTCAGGGAAAATGTATGGTGTAAAAAGTATATTAACTTTAGGAATGTAGTGAAGTAAAACTATACATTTATAGTACATATACCCCAAAAAACTACTTAGGTAGTACTTTCAAGTATTTTTACGTACTTTACGTCACTGCGTATACGCTAGTAGGAGTCAGGAAGCAGGTGCAGAAGATGAGTTTAATCATGAGAATGAGCAGATAAAGAAAACCAATACTGCCTGAAGACTGATGCTACTGATGGCAAAAGAAAGGGGAAGTAATCAAAGTAATAATGAAGACCAGGTGTGCATAACAATGGGGAGAAGGTGTGCGTAATGATGGTTGCCATTGTGTGCTTAATGTGGGTTGCCAGGACTGGTGGTTAGTAGACCAGCGACTTTGAGCGCTGGAGAGAGGGAATGGGAGTAGGAGTGACATGGGTTTAAGGGAGAGAGCGATTAAAGAGAGAGTTACGTTATTCTGGATATTTCTTCCTGTGGCTGCTTACACTAAGTCCAGTTTTACATCCAAATGAACATCAAAGACCAAAGTATATATTCTAGGACCTGAAGGAATAGCTACTGTAGAAATTGCCATCATAACATTTTCAGCAACCTGTTTGAATGAATTGTCACACTATAATTGTCACACTGCTATTACAAGTTGACTCGGTAAATAGGAGAAATGTTGGTGGGGCAACAGTTGATTGAACGCACTGCATTTTCCCCAAGGGAACTTCAGGTGTGTCATTTGTTATACAGAAACACACAACACGTGAGAGAGAATCCATGGCCTAAGCAATGGGGAGAAGAGGGAGAGGGAGTGTACCTTACCGAAGGAGAGTAGGACCTATTTGTTGTTGGCCAATAGCATCCTCTAAAAGGTGGCCAGACCTACAGAATGTGAACACAATACCTATACTTTCCAGAGACGTGTCAGTGAATGTCAACAATGGAGATTTGGCAGAATTCCTGAGAAAGACAAGCTTTTATCCCAACCCCTCTGGAAAGGATTGGACTTGTCACACTGGGCGCTGGTGGAACAGTTGTTGTGGGGGGGTTAAGTGCCCTGCTCAAGGGCACAAAAGCAAGCAGTTAACAGGCAGTTAACCCACTGTTCCTAGGCCTTCATTGAAAATATGAATTTGTTCTTAACTGACTTGCCTAGTTAAATAAAGGTAAAATTAAAAAATTCACAGTAACTTAATGGAAGTTGCTGTGAATTCTGCATTATTGAATTGGCAACCAGTGATGTTGTTTGATACAGGAATTCCAAGGCATGCGCTGAAAATGCTAAGCAGATAACTTTGAAGCAGTGTGCTGATGCGTTTACCACTTAATCAGAAGTATGTCATCAATGCTTTGTTTGATCACCAGCTTTTTCAAATTGTGTAATGCAAAATGCGAGATCCAACTGATTTCACTCTGGTTCCAGTGCTTTCTTCAATTCAAAGCTGCTTTCAAACACCGACCTTACAAATATATTTAGGTTTTTGTACAAAACTTTTCTTCTGACTAGTTGCTTAGCAGGTAGAGTAGGGAGCTATTGAACATTCAGGGGTATGAAGTCAACTCCTGTTGAAAACACACTATTTAAATAATTGTTTAATGTGAAACCACACTTTCTGCTCTGTTGTTCAAATACTTTGTTTTATTTATAGATAATACACACATGTACCCTAAAAGGATCTGACCAGTACCATGTGAGTTCCTATGTGTACCTCGGAAGGTTCCTTATGTGTACCTCTGACGTTTTTGTACGCCAGGGAACAACCATGTGCCCTAACCTTACCCTAATTTTGAGTGTGGATATATGTATTCTTGCCATTAAATCTGTGGCCAACCTCTATGATACCCACAGACCTGGTGGCAAAGCAGGAAATTCAGAGTTGAACTCACAAATGAGGTATCGTCTCAAGTAATCAGCAGCATAATGTCATTTTACAGCAATAACACTTTCATTCAGTTGTAAAAAGTCAGTAACGTTGTTGTTTACCTTACTTTTACTGCAACCAGTAGATCTAGCTGATCTGTCATATTATAATAGAGACAGTAGATCTAGCTGGTCTGTCATAATACAATAGAGACAGTAGATCTAGCTGGTCTGTCATAATATAATAGAGAAAGTAGATCTAGCTGGTCTGTCATATTATAATAGAGACAGTGATCTAGCTGGTCTGTCATAATATAATAGAGACAGTAGATCTAGCTGGTCTGTCATAATATAATAGAGACAGTAGATCTAGCTGGTCTGTCATAATATAATAGAGACAGTAGATCTAGCTGGTCTGTCATAATACAATAGAGACAGTAGATCTAGCTGGTCTGTCATATTATAATAGAGACAGTAGATCTAGCTGGGCTGTCAAAATATATTAGAGACACAGAGATAGTAGATCTACCTGGTATGTCATAATATAATAGAGACAGTAGATCTAGCTGGTCTGTCATAATATAATAGAGACAGTAGATCTAGCTGGTCTGTCATATTATAATAGAGACAGTAGATCTAGCTGGTCTGTCATAATATAATAGAGACAGTAGATCTAGCTGGTCTGTCATAATATAATAGAGACAGTAGATCTAGCTGGTCTGTCATAATATAATAGAGACAGTAGATCTAGCTGGTCTGTCATAATATAATAGAGACAGTAGATCTAGCTGGTCTGTCATAATATAATAGAGACAGTAGATCTAGCTGGTCTGTCATAATATAATAGAGACAGTAGATCTAGCTGGTCTGTCATAAGTAGATCTAGCTATAATAGAGACAGTAGATCTAGCTGGTCTGTCATAATATAATAGAGACAGTAGATCTAGCTGGTCTGTCATAATATAATAGAGACAGTAGATCTAGCTGGTCTGTCATAATATAATAGAGACAGTAGATCTAGCTGGTCTGTCATAATATAATAGAGACAGTAGATCTAGCTGGTCTGTCATAATATAATAGAGACAGTAGATCTAGCTGGTCTGTCATAATATAATAGAGACAGTAGATCTAGCTGGTCTGTCATAATATAATAGAGACAGTAGATCTAGCTGGTCTGTCATAATATAATAGAGACAGTAGATCTAGCTGGTCTGTCATAATATAATAGAGACAGTAGATCTAGCTGGTCTGTCATAATATAATAGAGACAGTAGATCTAGCTGGTCTGTCATAATATAATAGAGACAGTAGATCTAGCTGGTCTGTCATAATATAATAGAGACAGTAGATCTAGCTGGTCTGTCATAATATAATAGAGACAGTAGATCTAGCTGGTCTGTCATAATATAATAGAGAGAGCTGGTCTGTCAGTAGAGCTAGCTGGTCTGTCATAATATAATAGAGACAGTTGATCTAGCTGGTCTGTCATAATATAATAGAGACAGTTGAACTAGCTGGTCTGTCATAATAAAATAGAGACAGCAGATTGAGGTAGTCTGTCATATTATAATAAAGACATTGGATCTAGCTGATCTGTCATAATACAATAGAGACAGCAGATCTAGCTGGTCTGTCATAATATAATAGAGACAGTAGATCTAGCCGGTCTGTCATAATATAATAGAGACAAGAGGACAGTAGATTTAGCTGGTCTGTCATAATATAATAGAGACAGTAGATCTAGCTGGTCTGTCATAATATAATAGAGACAAGGAGACAGTAGATCTAGCTGGTCTGTCATAATATAATAGAGACAGTAGATCTAGCTGGTCTGTCATAATATAATAGAGACAGTAGATCTAGCTGGTCTGTCATAATATAATAGAGACAGTAGATCTAGCTGGTCTGTCATAATATAATAGAGACAGTAGATCTAGCTGGTCTGTCATCAAACTATAATAGAGACAGTAGATCTAGCTGGTCTGTCATAATACAATAGAGACAGTAGATCTAGCTGGTCTGTCATAATATAATAGAGACAGTAGATCTAGCTGGTCTGTCAATAATATAATAGAGACAGTAGATCTAGCTGGTCTGTCATAATAGAATAGAGACAGTAGATCTAGCTGGTCTGTCATAATATAATAGAGACAGTAGATCTAGCTGGTCTGTCATAATATAATAGAGACAGTAGATCTAGCTGGTCTGTCATAATATAATAGAGACAGTAGATCTAGCTGGTCTGTCTTAATATAATAGAGACAGTAGATCTAGCTGGTCTGTCATAATATAATAGAGGCAGTAGAGCTAGCTGGTCTGTCATAATATAATAGAGACAGTAGATCTAGCTGGTCTGTCATAATATAATAGAGACAGTAGATCTAGCTGGTCTGTCATAATATAATAGAGACAGTAGATCTAGCCGGTCTGTCATAATATAATAGAGACAAGAGGACAGTAGATTTAGCTGGTCTGTCATAATATAATAGAGACAGTAGATCTAGCTGGTCTGTCATAATATAATAGAGACAGTAGATCTAGCTGGTCTGTCATAATATAATAGAGACAAGGAGACAGTAGATTTAGCTGGTCTGTCATAATATAATAGAGACAGTAGATCTAGCTGGTCTGTCATTATATAATAGAGACAGTAGATCTAGCTGGTCTGTCATAATATAATAGAGACAGTAGATATAGCTGGTCTGTCAAACTATAATAGAGACAGTAGATCTAGCTGGTCTGTCATAGTACAATAGAGACAGTAGATCTAGCTGGTCTGTCATAATATAATAGAGACAGTAGATCTAGCTGGTCTGTCATAATATAATAGAGACAGTTGATCTAGCTGGTCTGTCATAATATAATAGAGACAGTAGATCTAGCTGGTCTGTCATAATATAATAGAGACAGTAGATCTAGCTGGTCTGTCATAATATAATAGAGACAGTAGATCTAGCTGGTCTGTCATAATATAATAGAGACAGTAGATCTAGCTGGTCTGTCATAATATAATAGAGACAGTAGATCTAGCTGGTCTGTCATAATATAATAGAGACAGTAGAATAGAGACAGTAGATCTAGCTGGTCTGTCATAATATAATAGAGACAGTAGATCTAGCTGGTCTGTCATAATATAATAGAGACAGTAGATCTAGCTGGTCTGTCATAATATAATAGAGACAGTAGATCTAGCTGGTCTGTCATAATATAATAGAGACAGTAGATCTAGCTGGTCTGTCATAATATAATAGAGACAGTAGATCTAGCTGGTCTGTCATAATATAATAGAGACAGTAGATCTAGCTGGTCTGTCATAATATAATAGAGACAGTAGATCTAGCTGGTCTGTCATAATATAATAGAGACAGTCTGAGACTAGCTGGTCTGTCATAATATAATAGAGACAGTAGATCTAGCTGGTCTGTCATAATATAATAGAGACAGTAGATCTAGCTGGTCTGTCATATATAATAGAGACAGTAGATCTAGCTGGTCTGTCATAATATAATAGAGACAGTAGATCTAGCTGGTCTGTCATAATATAATAGAGACAGTAGATCTAGCTGGTCTGTCATAATATAATAGAGACAGTAGATCTAGCTGGTCTGTCTAGCTGGTCTGTCATAATATAATAGAGACAGTAGATCTAGCTGGTCTGTCTGTCATAATAGAGACAGTAGATCTAGCTGGTCTGTCATATAATAGAGACAGTAGATCTAGCTGGTCTGTCATAATATAATAGAGACAGTAGATCTAGCTGGTCTGTCATAATATAATAGAGACAGTAGATCTAGCTGGTCTGTCATAATATAATAGAGACAGTAGATCTAGCTGGTCTGTCATAATATAATAGAGACAGTAGATCTAGCTGGTCTGTCATAATATAATAGAGACAGTAGATCTAGCTGGTCTGTCATAATATAATAGAGACAGTAGATCTAGCTGGTCTGTCATAATATAATAGAGACAGTAGATCTAGCTGGTCTGTCATAATATAATAGAGACAGTAGATCTAGCTGGTCTGTCATAATATAATAGAGACAGTAGATCTAGCTGGTCTGTCATAATATAATAGAGACAGTAGATCTAGCTGGTCTGTCATAATATAATAGAGACAGTAGATCTAGCTGGTCTGTCATAATATAATAGAGACAGTAGATCTAGCTGGTCTGTCATAATATAATAGAGAGACAGTAGATCTAGCTGGTCTGTCATAATATAATAGAGACAGTAGATCTAGCTGGTCTGTCATAATATAATAGAGACAGTAGATCTAGCTGGTCTGTCATAATATAATAGAGACAGTAGATCTAGCTGGTCTGTCATAATATAATAGAGACAGTAGATCTAGCTGGTCTGTCATAATATAATAGAGACAGTAGATCTAGCTGGTCTGTCATAATATAATAGAGACAGTAGATCTAGCTGGTCTGTCATAATATAATAGAGACAGTAGATCTAGCTGGTCTGTCATAATATAATAGAGACAGTAGATCTAGCTGGTCTGTCATAATATAATAGAGACAGTAGATCTAGCTGGTCTGTCATAATATAAGCAGTAGATCTAGCTGGTCTGTCATAATATAATAGAGACAGTAGATCTAGCTGGTCTGTCATAATATAATAGAGACAGTAGATCTAGCTGGTCTGTCATAATATAATAGAGACATTAGATCTAGCTGGTCTGTCATAATATAATAGAGACAGTAGATCTAGCTGGTCTGTCATAATATAATAGAGACAGTAGATCTAGCTGGTCTGTCATAATATAATAGAGAGTAGATCTAGCTGGTCTGTCATAATATAATAGAGACAGTAGATCTAGCTGGTCTGTCATAATATAATAGAGACAGTAGATCTAGCTGGTCTGTCATAATATAATAGAGACAGTAGATCTAGCTGGTCTGTCATAATATAATAGAGACAGTAGATCTAGCTGGTCTGTCATAATATAATAGAGACAGTAGATCTAGCTGGTCTGTCATAATATAATAGAGACAGTAGATCTAGCTGGTCTGTCATAATATAATAGAGACAGTAGATCTAGCTGGTCTGTCATAATATAATAGAGACAGTAGATCTAGCTGGTCTGTCATAATATAATAGAGACAGTAGATCTAGCTGGTCTGTCATATATATAATAGAGACAGTAGATCTAGCTGGTCTGTCATAATATAATAGAGACAGTAGATCTAGCTGGTCTGTCATAATATAATAGAGATAGAGACAGTAGATCTAGCTGGTCTGTCATAATATAATAGAGACAGTAGATCTAGCTGGTCTGTCATAATATAATAGAGACAGTAGATCTAGCTGGTCTGTAGATCTAGCTGGTCTGTCATAATATAATAGAGACAGTAGATCTAGCTGGTCTGTCATAATATAATAGAGACAGTAGATCTAGCTGGTCTGTCATAATATAATAGAACAGAGACAGCTGGTCTGTCAGATATAATAGAGACAGTAGATCTGCTGGTCTGTCATAATATAATAGAGACAGTAGATCTAGCTGGTCTGTCATAATATAATAGAGACAGTAGATCTAGCTGGTCTGTCATAATATAATAGAGACAGTAGATCTAGCTGGTCTGTCATAATATAATAGAGACAGTAGATCTAGCTGGTCTGTCATAATATAATAGAGACAGTAGATCTAGCTGGTCTGTCATAATATAATAGAGACAGTAGATCTAGCTGGTCTGTCATAATATAATAGAGACAGTAGATCTAGCTGGTCTGTCATAATATAATAGAGACAGTAGATCTAGCTGGTCTGTCATAATATAATAGAGACAGTAGATCTAGCTGGTCTGTCATAATATAATAGAGACAGTAGATCTAGCTGGTCTGTCATAATATAATAGAGACAGTAGATCTAGCTGGTCTGTCATAATATAATAGAGACAGTAGATCTAGCTGGTCTGTCATAATATAATAGAGACAGTAGATCTAGCTGGTCTGTCATAATATAATAGAGACAGTAGATCTAGCTGGTCTGTCATAATATAATAGAGACAGTAGATCTAGCTGGTCTGTCATAATATAATAGAGACAGTAGATCTAGCTGGTCTGTCATAATATAATAGAGACAGTAGATCTAGCTGGTCTGTCATAATATAATAGAGACAGTAGATCTAGCTGGTCTGTCATAATATAATAGAGACAAGATCTAGCTGGTCTGTCATAATATAATAGAGACAAGCAGTAGATCTAGCTGGTCTGTCATAATATAATAGAGACAGTAGATCTAGCTGGTCTGTCATAATATAATAGAGACAGTAGATCTAGCTGGTCTGTCATAATATAATAGAGACAGTAGATCTAGCTGGTCTGTCATAATATAATAGAGACAGTAGATCTAGCTGGTCTGTCATAATATAATAGAGACAGTAGATCTAGCTGGTCTGTCATAATATAATAGAGACAGTAGATCTAGCTGGTCTGTCATAATATAATAGAGACAGTAGATCTAGCTGGTCTGTCATAATATAATAGAGACAGTAGATCTAGCTGGTCTGTCATAATATAATAGAGACAGTAGATCTAGCTGGTCTGTCATAATATAATAGAGACAGTAGATCTAGCTGGTCTGTCATAATATAATAGAGACAGTAGATCTAGCTGGTCTGTCATAATATAATAGAGACAGTAGATCTAGCTGGTCTGTCATAATATAATAGAGACAGTAGATCTAGCTGGTCTGTCATATAATAGAGACAGTAGATCTAGCTGGTCTGTCATAATATAATAGAGACAGTAGATCTAGCTGGTCTGTCATAATATAATAGAGACAGTAGATCTAGCTGGTCTGTCATAATATAATAGAGACAGTAGATCTAGCTGGTCTGTCATAATATAATAGAGACAGTAGATCTAGCTGGTCTGTCATAATATAATAGAGACAGTAGATCTAGCTGGTCTGTCATAATATAATAGAGACAGTAGCTGGTCTGTCATAATATAATAGAGGCAGTAGATCTAGCTGGTCTGTCATAATATAATAGCGACAGTAGATCTACCTGGTCTGTCATAATATAATAGAGACAGTAGATTTAGCTGGTCTGTCATAATATAATAGAGACATAGAGACAGTAGATCTAGCTCGTCTGTCATAATATAATAGAGACAGTAGATCTAGCTGGTCTGTCATAATATAATAGAGACAGTAGATCTAGCTGGTCTGTCATAATATAATAGAGACAGTAGATCTAGCTGGTCTGTCATAATATAAGAGACAGTAGATCTAGCAGTCTGATCTAGCTGGTCTGTCATAATATAATAGAGACAGTAGATCTAGCTGGTCTGTCATAATATAATAGAGACAGTAGAGTAGATCTAGCTGGTCTGTCATAATATAATAGAGACAGTAGATCTAGCTGGTCTGTCATAATATAATAGAGAGTAGATCTAGTCTAGATCAGTAGATCTAGCTGGTCTGTCATAATATAATAGAGACAGTAGATCTAGCTGGTCTGTCATAATATAATAGAGACAGTAGATCTAGCTGGTCTGTCATAATATAATAGAGACAGTAGATCTAGCTGGTCTGTCATAATATAATAGAGACAGTGATCTAGCTGGTTTGTCATAATGTAATAGAGACAGGAGATCTACCTGGTCTGTCATAATATAATAGAGACAGTAGATCTAGCTGGTCTGTCATAATATAATAGAGACAGTAGATCTAGCTGGTCTGTCATAATATAATAGAGACAGTAGATCTACCTGGTCTGTCATAATATAATAGAGACAGTGATCTAGCTGGTCTGTCATAATATAATAGAGACAGTAGATCTAGCTGGTCTGTCATAATATAATAGAGACAGTAGATCTAGCTAGCTGTCATATTATAATAGAGACAGTGATCTAGCTGGTCTGTCATAATATAATAGAGACAGTAGATCTAGCTGGTCTGTCATAATATAATAGAGACAGTAGATCTAGCTGGTCTGTCATAATATAATAGAGACAGTAGATCTAGCTGGTCTGTCATAATATAATAGAGACAGTAGATCTAGCTGGTCTGTCATAATATAATAGAGACAGTAGATCTAGCTGGTCTGTCATAATATAATAGAGACAGTAGATCTAGCTGATCTGTCATAATACAATAGAGACAGTAGATCTAGCTGGTCTGTCATAATATAATAGAGACAAGGAGCCAGTAGATTTAGCTGGTCTGTCATAATATAATAGAGACAGTAGATCTAGCTGGTCTGTCATAATATAATAGAGACAGTAGATCTAGCTGGTCTGTCATAATATAATAGAGACAGTAGATCTAGCTGGTCTGTCATAATATAATAGAGACAGTAGATCTAGCTGGTCTGTCATAATATAATAGAGACAGTAGATCTAGCTGGTCTGTCATAATATAATAGAGACAGTAGATCTAGCTGGTCTGTCATAATATAATAGAGACAGTAGATCTAGCTGGTCTGTCATAATACAATAGAGACAGTAGATCTAGCTGGTCTGTC